>NC_090734.1:108653964-108668964 GCF_036898095.1 Palaemon carinicauda | reverse complement strand
TCTTAAAGAACGAGAGAAATATTATATCAATTAATTTATTTGATAAAAAAGCATCTTTGATTAAACGTCAAAAAACAACCGGCTGAATGTTCCGGGGTTTTATATTCAATAATCCATCCTCATATAATGGGAGATAAAAGGCTGCAACATTTCTGCATAATTCAAAAGAAGTAATATTGTTTTACTGATAGCCTTCTTTTAAGCACACACACTTTCATATGTAGGTGTGTGTGTTTTTGTGTGTGTGTGTGCGTGTGTGTGTTTGCGTGTGCGTGCGATGCTACCAACGTTGTAGATGTTTCACAGCAAAGGAGTTTAATCCATGGATCCAAAGGTAAAGGATGAATAAAACACTGACTGGTTTGTTGTGTTGATACCAGGAGGCACCCTTATTAAATATTCTAATATATATATATATATATATATATATATATATATATATATATATATATATATATATATATATATATATATATTTATATATATATATATATATATATATATATATATATATATATATATATATATATATGTATGTATATATATATATATATATATATATATATATATATATATATATATATATATATATATATATACATACATATATATATATATATATATATATATATATATATATATATATATATATATATATATAGTGTGTGTGTGTCTTTGTGTGTATGTGTGTTTATGTAGATAGATAGAAGGGCAATTAATATACTAAAACTCCTATGTCGTCTCCCTTCGCATGTACATAATGTTGGCCAACTTAATGTTCCTTTAAATCCCCCTTGATGGTCGGTCTGTTCCATTGCCACTACATTCAGACAATCACAAAAAGGGAAAAGCAATAAGCCTCCAGCCTCAGCAGCTGTATATAGAGAAGAAATAAGATTCTTAAAGGAGGAATTCTAGATGAAGAAAAGGGTCGAAACACCTATGTCAACTTTTTTTTTTTTTTTTTTTTTTTTTGCGTAATTGGTGAGACAGTATGGGTATGATTTTATGTTTGATATTACGTTTCCGAATACATGTACAATAGTAAGATTATGATATTTTTTAATGTCATACTTCTGATTACCTTCGCTAACTTCATTGCGGTGAAGGCTATGTTTTGGTAAGGGTTGAATGTCTGGAATTTCTGATTCGTATAACTAAAAAACTATTTGACCTAATCTTGTGAAATTTGGTGAGATGATTGACCATGATCCAAGGACAATATGATTGGAAATTTGAGTGATTGGGCCAAAAGTCAAGGCCAAGGTCAGGAAAAGGTCAAAAGAATTATCACAAAACTCAAAAACTATTTGACCGAACATCACGAAATTTTCTTGGCTGATTGGCCATGATCTAAGATTTGTGTGGTGACCACTTCAAAAGGTAAAGGTCAAGGTCACAAACCTATAGGAAAAATCGTTTTGCTACATAGTGGTTAATTTTATAAGATTTACATGAAATTCGTGCAAAAATTTGTATAATGCAATTGCATATCTTTTAATATACAACATTATATAGTGACATCATTACTCTTGTTTGTGTAGGTCTATTCATTTGTTTATAGGTCTGTCTGATGGTTTATGATTCGCAGATTACAGAAACTATCATGAAATTTGATGGTATAAATGGCAACTATCAAAGGACAGTTTGATTCGATTTTTGAAGTGATTGGGTCAGAAGTCAAAGTAAAGGAAACGAAAAGGTCAAAACCATCCTTTTGCCATATTGTGGACGATCTTTATCTGCAAATTCAATTGCCTATCTTATGATATACCAAATTATATAGTGAAATAATTTCCATTGTCTGTTAATTTATTTTTTTTTGTACATTGGTCTGTGTGCTCGTGATTTTATAATTCAAAAATCATTAGACCTAACTCATGAAAAAGGGTGGGATGATTACCTATGATCCAAAAAATTTTTTATTAGATATTGGAAGTGATTGGGTCAAAGGTCAAGGTAACGAAAAGGTAAAAAAAAAATATTTATTTTGCCTGTAACGGGGTTAATTCTCATCCGATTTGCTTAAAAATTGTCCCCAAAAAGTGACTATCTTGAAATGTTCCGCTTGATGTAGGTGAATGTTTGCGCTCTACCGAGTGCCGGTTCTTGTTTATGCAGGAGTATCATATATATATATATATATATATATATATATATATATATATATATATATATATATATATATATATATATATATAATAATAATAATAATAATAATAATAATAATAATAATAAACGCAAACTAACACAAATTATCTAAATCTTTTAAAACGTTAATGGACCGTTGTCGTATTAAAAAAGAAAAGAAAAAAGAGCGAAAAAAAATGGATTTCATTCCTAGAATCTTCACGTATCACAGAGGAATTAAAACTTCGAATAATTAAAAGTTTGAAAATCTGGACGGCAAAGTCGAGAGAAAAATTCATAATTTTGGCATTCGAAAAAGGAATCACAAAGGACTTGGCATTTTGATAGGCACAATAATTGATACATCAGTTGGCACTATGAATGACCAGGGAGGAAATTGTTCATTTTCAGTTACCTTTATTCATTATTTCAGTTTGTTTGTGCTTTTATTTCTAATAGAATTTGTATTACGTTAGTGACAGTGCAATGACCATACTCTGCCCAGGGATATTTTTTTTTTTATTTTTTTTTCTTTTATGATAAAATCTGTTTTGCTAAAGCAATAGCTACATTTCATTATTGGTAACCTCAAAATTTGCCATCTAAGATTATTAATATGATATGCCAATAATAAACTTAAGGTCACTCAACATATCTTTTTTACGTAAATCGTAAGGAGATAACCAAAACATTGATAACCATCCAAAGAAATATCACGAGATATCTATGCTTCTGCGTTAGTATAAAAATAATTATAAAACAATATGAAATAGAATATATAAGATCAAGTATAACAAAGGTAAACCATCCGCCCAGGGTTTCCTAATACTGAAAAGTTCTCAGCAATTTGCATAATAACAATTAAACCAGGTAGTTTGTGGTATAATTAAACAATTCAGAGAAATTTCAGCCGCCTATTTCAAGAATGAGCCACATTCATGCCAACACAGACTTCGCAAATTAGAATGGGAATTACGTTGTGATTGAAACTCATACGGCCTCATTATTTTGTATATTTGCATTTCGTATAGACTTTGCTGAAATAGTTATTTTCGAGATTATAGCACTCTTATCATTTCTATGTAGGCTTTTAACGTATTCGTATATATCATAGACATTCTAATAGGCTACAAATTACCGGGGATTTATGTATCGATGTGTAGAATGATTGCAATGATAAAAGGTAAGTGTAACGTATAAAAGTGTGATATTTTCCATAAGTATATGCTATGTTATCAGCAGTTACTGTAAGGTTGCCTCTGGTCGTAATGTGGGTGGAGGAAGACTTTAAGCGCTGATCCTGTATGGTATCAGGAACATTTATTCGTCTTGTGATGAATATTCAAAATCTTATGAAAATACATGACTATATTTCTATCTAATGTATTCACAGGTAAACGATAATAAAGTTACAAACGTATAAGAATCAGAAGTATTTAGGACTTAATATAGAATAAGTTAATTAGATACAAATCTAGGAAATTAATTTAATCTAGCAAAACCAAGATGGTGAAAAAATTAAAAAACATTCGAAGATCAAATAAAGAGGCATATACATACATGATGTAAACAATACAAAAATAATGCACACCTACGTCACACGTTTCTGAACATTCGGGCCTTCCAAGGCCAATCCAACCTTGATACCATCCAACCCTGCCAAGGGACTGGTCTTCTTAATTAAACACTCTGTGCTTCGGAGCAACGAGACATTTAGAAACATTTCTCGCTTGAGTCGAGAATTCATGAGGACAGAAATTGGGTCTAAATTTCAGATTCTTTTTCACGGAAATACCTACTGAAAAGTGCAGACGTCTTTTTACTAATGGGTAGCTCGTGTACATTGTTAGATAGAAGGTCCTCAGAATGACAGCTTGAAAATATTCTTAGTCCAGAGAGAGAGAGAGAGAGAGAGAGAGAGAGAGAGAGAGAGAGAGAGAGAGAGAGAGAGAGAGAGAGAGAGAGAGAGAGAGCAAGCAAAGCAAAGTCATATGCCTTCGTTTGATCTGAACAGGCTGAGGTGTTCCACTTTCCGGAACTGGTCCATCTGACATCGAACGCGAATCTGCAGACTTATTATCTCTATAAATTCAGGCCACTCAGCCATTTCTCTCCCATGCAAAATTCTGCCGTGCTGGTGAGGTCATATCAAATTTGTATGAAATTCGCTCATATATTTGACCTCAAAAATTCCATTCCATATATTCGACTCAGCTGTCTACATCCGAAGTAGTGGCATTATTTTACAAACCCTTCGGCTTTAATTCTATAATGCTCTTTGTAAAACATTTCTTTTTTATCGACTTTAACGGCGTATCAACAAACACTTTTATAGATATTAATGTACAAGACTTTATTCCACATTCCTTTGTTTGTTTTTTTATGCTGAGAAGTAAATTATTTTCAAGTTTGTTTATTTGTAATGTATGAAAACCATAAAAGAATTTTACAGTAGATAGCTGGGAATGTGTGGATCATTTAATATTGATATTATTTTCATTAGCGGGGTTAAGAGGTCTGGCACTTGAGGATCATGAGAAAAATATACTTTCTTATTATGGAAAGCAACTTGTTTAAGTTTTCGTCAATTAGGATTAACATAGAATCATACAGTATATAGCTGGGAATCTGTGATTTTTTTTTATCTTTGTTCTATTTTTTATAGGAGTTCAAGGAGCTGACAACTGAAGATTATAAGAAAACACTTATTTGTTATAAACGTAATCAGGGAATCTTTTCTTTATTTTTAGAAGAATGACTTTGATAACATGAGAAAATTTCTTAATATTTCCTGATATCTCTGTTTAAACCTTCATTGTCTCTCGGCCTCATTCTTTATATTGATTGACTAATATATTATGAAATATGTCAACAATTTCTTCTAGATAATAATATCATTCTATCTCTTTTTTTTTTTTGGCGATGCAGTACTCAGAACTTTTCTATTTTCGGTAAAATAGAATAAATACAAGTCTAAAGTAGCAAATACAGTTTAACAACAAGAACAAAAAATATTTGAAACTATATCAAAAGTTCTCTCTTTATCACTTTTCTTTATTTCATGCCACCGCCCCATCACAATTTTTATTTCCTCTATTTTCCTTTTTCTATTCCAATCATATGGCCCACGTTACTTAGTTAATCGCTCTATTTTTCTTCATTTAGGTATGCACCCACTATCAAATAAGATGCTTATCTTTTCACATAATTTTCCTTTTAAGCACGCACCCCTATCACGTGATAAATTTTCTATTTTTTTCTTCTTTATTTCAATTAGACCTACATCTAATATAGCACAATAAGACCCTTATTTGTGTTAATAATATTTCTTTATAGTATCACCATACCTCGATATAAAATCTTGATATTCTCTTTTTCTTTCATTGATGCTTCACCCCTATTACAGCTCTATCAGGAAGTATCATATTTCATTCGAACCCATGGCCAAGTTAATACTTTTCCCCCTCGAAATGTCTGTTGCTGGAAACAGATTTTAAAGTAACTTTTATAACTCCATCTTTTCTGAAGTACGGACAATTGAACATCGGAGGTATAGCTGATCCAATCGCTTTATTTCTTTTCACATGAAAATATTCACTTCCTAATCTTTCAATTACTCTTGCAAATTTTTCATATCACAATCATGTTCAATAATACTTAATAACACTTAGTAACAATAAGAAACTTTACTTTTCGGTAAGACTAACACTTAGTAATAATGTGAAAATAAAGTCTTTAGTAAGACTAACTCTTAGTAACCATGTGAAACCAAACTCTGCAGTAGGACTACCACTTAGTAACCATGTGAAAATAAAGACTTCAGTAAGATTAACACTTAGTAATAATATGTAAATAAAGTGTCCAGCAAGACTAACACTAAGTACCCATGAGAAAATAGTCTTCAATAACACTAACACATATAAAACAAGAGCAGATAAAGTGTCTAGTAAAACTAACACGTAGTAACCAGGTGAAAAAAAGTCTTCAGTAATGCTACCACTTAGTGACCATGTGAAAATAAACTCTCCAGTAGAACTAACACTTAGTACCCATAAGAAACTAAACTCTTTGGCAAGACTAACACTCAGTAACCATGTGAAAATAGAGTTTTTAGTAAAACTAACACTTAGAATCTATGTGAAAATAGTCTTCACAAAGCCTAATACTTAGTAACCATGTGAAAAAAAAGTCTTCAGTAATGCTAGCACTTAGTAATCATGTGAAAATGGAGTTTCCAGTAGGACTAAGGATTAGTAACTAAGAGAAACTAAACTCTTCATCAGAATTAAAACTTATTGACCATGTGAAAATAGTCTCCGATAATGCTAACAATTAGTATCCATGTGAAAATAAAGTGTCCATTAACGCTAACCTTTAGGAACCATCAAAAACTAAACTCTTCAGCAAGACAAACACACAGTAACCCTGTGAAAATAGAGTCTTCAGTAAAACTAACACTTAGAAACCATGTGAAATTAGTCTCCAGTAAGACTAACACTTAGTAACTATGTGAAAATAGAGTCTCCAGTAAGACTAATCCTGAGCATCCATGTGAAAATAGAGTCTCCAGTAAGACTAAAACTTAGTAACCATGAGGAACTAAATTATTCAGCAAGACTAACACTTAGTACCCATGTGGAAATGGAGTCTCTAGTAAGACTAGTTCTCAGTAACCATGTGAACAAAATAGTTTCCAGTAAGACTAATATTTAATAACCATGAGAAGTAAACTCTTCAGCAAGACTAACACTTGGTAACAATGTTAAAAAAAAAGAGTTTCCGGTAAGAAAAACATTTAGTACCCATAAGAAACTGAACTCTTCAGCAAGACTAACACTTAGTAACCATGGGAAAACAGTCTCCAGTAAAACTAAAACTTAGTAACCATTAGAAACTAAACTCTTCAGCATGACTAACGCTTAGTAACTATGTGAAAAAAAAAAACCCTTCCTCAACATTATCACTTAGTAATTATGAGAAATTATGTTCATCTGTAAGGTAACAGCTGAAAATAAAGAGTTCAGTAAGTTAACATCCGAAAATAAAGTCGTCAGTAAGGCTAACAATTAGTAACTATATAGAATTAAAGTATTCAGTAAGGTAACAGCCAGAACTATGGAGTTCAATAAGGAAACACCTGAAAAGAAAGTCATTGGTAACTTAACAGGGGAAAATAAAGTCTTCAGTAAGGTAACAACTGAAAATGAAGTCTTCAATAAAGCAAAACCTTAAAATAAAGGTTTCAGTAAGATAATAGGCGAAAATAAAGTGTTCAGTAAGGTAACAGCTGATAAGAAGCTCTTCAATAGGGGAACAGGGGAAAATAAAGTTTTTAGTAAGGTAAAAGATGGAAATAAAGTTTTCAGTAATGTAAAAGCTTGAAATAAAATCTCCCGTAACGTAACAGCTGAAAATACATTTTTCAGTAAGATTGAAAAAAAAAGTATTGGTAAGACGTGTTATATATGTACGATTGAAATTATAATGAACAGAGGAAGCAAAAAATTATATTTTGATTTATTCTGATAACACAAACGAAGCAACAAACAATAATAGAAAACAAGTGAAAAGAAAAAAAAACAAGAAATAAAAGCATACGCTCCTTAATGAGAAAAACAAATCGCAAACAAATACCAAAGTACAAAAGGCGTCGCAATAGAAAAGAAACAAAAAAATAAAGATAACGTTAAGAAGAACAAAAACGTTGCACTAAACAGCCAGACTCCCAAGGACAAAATGCAGCCGAGACAGGGAGGAAGACGCTACCAACAACAGGATAGATGCAATTAAGGACATGTTTTGCGTCTTGTCACGGTGATAAATACGAGACATTATCGTCTTTGACTCGCTCCTAAAGCGCCTCCTTTATCAGCGCTTCAAAGCAAGTAGTGGAAGTTGCCGGGGGTAGAAGGTAAGGTAGGGGAAAAATAGAATATCCTTGGTAAGTCAAGTCGAATAAAAAAAATCTTATTAAACATTCGGGAAATTCATCTCTTGGGGGAGAGAGAGAGAGAGAGAGAGAGAGAGAGAGAGAGAGAGAGAGAGAGAGAGAGAGAGAGAGAGAGAGAGAGAGATTATCATCAAGACATTAAAATAGGTTTTTTTTTTTTTGCTCTTTTTTTTCGTTACATCTGGGAGCTTTTGATTCTCGGTACAGTCATTTTTTTCACAGCAGCGGATTCGGATATTTGCAGCATTTTTTTTTCTTTTGGAGTTTAGGTGACAACTGCAGCAGCCGAACTCTATATTGATGTTTCGCTGTTGCTGTACCTCTCGCTGTATATGTTGTATCCTGTGACGTCAGGTTGTTATTAGGTGATCAATCATTGTTAACTCCTTCCATGCTCTTTTATTTACATGATTACGGAAAAGCTTTTCTGTTTTCATGATATTTTTTTTTTCATTTCGATATCGTTATACATATGCATTTATAAATTATATACCCGTATAAACAAACAAACACACGTACACATTCGGGCACAAACACGCACACACACACACACACACACACACACACACACACATATATATATATATATATATATATATATATATATATATATATATATATATATATATATATATATATATATATATATATATATATTGTGATGGGCCGAGAGAAGGTTTTGACTCAAAGGCAAGTTGAAGACAACTGAGTGACATTATAATAGAACACTCTCCTTAATATACAAAATTCAAGGCAACAAGAATTTTCATGTTAAAAAAACAGACAATGTTACAGAGTAGAAAGAAGACATGTTTTTTCAGGTTCTTTTTAGTGCATGGGGAGAGCAAAGATTCAAGCATAAAATGAACTATATACGAACATGTGACACACGGTTGGTACAATGCTCCCCCCCCCCTAAAAATGACATACTATATATGTTAAATAGGGCACCCTGATCTAGAGAGGCAAACTGTAGGGGGGTCATCTGGCAGGAGATAAGTAGGTTTTAGACGATCAATGGAGACCCAGTCTTCTTTGCCACGAATGTTCAGTAGGAATACTTTCGGACTGCGTGGGATCACAAGGAAAGGGACTATGTAAGGGGGCGTTAGCGGTGGCTTGCTAGTGTCGTTGCGCAGGAAGACGTGCGTTGCGGAGTGCAAGTCTGTGGGTATGTGATGCTTCGCAGGAGGCTTGCAAGTCTGGCGGCATGGAGTAAATTTTCCCACGACGTAACGTATGCGCTGGAGATCATCGGAGGAGGTTGTAGAAGAAAAAAATTTGGCAGGGACGACCAACGGATCGCCATACACCATTTCCACTGCCAAGACGTCGAGGGCGTCTTTAGGAGTGGTCCTTAGTCAAAGGAGGACCCAGGGAAACTGAGTAAACCACTGGAATCCTTGCAGCGGGACATCAAAGCGGCTTTGAGCGTGCGATGAAAACGTTCAACCATTCCATTGGCAGCGGGGTTGTAGGCCGTTGTTTGATGTAGGGTGATGCCTAGGATATCCGCTAATGATGTATACAATTGAGAGGTGAAAGTGGTACCCCTGTCAGAAGTAATTTGCTCAGGGATACCAAATCTTACAATCCATCCTGAGAGTTAGGCAGATATACATGAGGCGAACGTTGGAGTTTCCATGGGACTGGCTTCAGGCCAACGAGTAGAGCGGTTGATGACGGTAAACAGGAAACGATGTCCTTGTGATGTGGGTAGGGGACCTACAACGTCGACGTGAATGTGTGCGAAACGACGCTGAGGTTGAGGAAAGGTGCCCACTCCAGAATCCATGTGTCGATTTACTTTGGAAGTTTGGCAAGAAGTACAGGCGCGTACCCAATCCTTAGCATCCTTAGAAATGCTGTGCCGAATGAACTTCGTCTTCAGGAGCTGTGCAGTAGAACGACACGAGGGATATGAAAGGCTTTGAATGAAATCAAACACCTGCCAGCGCATGGGAGCAGGGATCCAAGGTCGCAGTCTACCGGTACTGACGTCACAGAGGAGGGTGGTGTTGGAGTCTTCAAGGGGGAAGTCTTCCCAATGGAGGGACGTGCAGGATGTCCAACATGCTTGATACTCTGGATCTTGTCGTTGGGCTTCAGCCCGGGCGTTGTAATCCAATCCCAGTTGAACGGCAGCCATTGTGTTTCTTGACAGGGCATTGGCAACGTGATTCATTGTATTCAGCCATGGCAGAGAGATGTCGGCGTTGACGGGTGAACCAGGCGTCAGACTGTCGAGTGAAGGCGTGCAGCAGAGGCATGTGGTCTGTGCAAGCGACGAAGGGCGTACCTTCTAAGAAATGGTGAAAGTGACGGACAGCCAAGTGCACCACCAGCAGTTCGCGATCGAAGGTAGAATAACCCGATTCTGCCTTGGACAGTTTTCTGCTGAAGAAGGCCAATGGGCAGAGCGAGCCGTTGACCACCTTCTTGAGTACTGCACCAATAGCGACATCGCTGGCATCAGTGGAGAGAAGGAGAGGGGCATGTGGGATAGGAAAAGTGAGAGCAGCAGTGGTTGATAGGGCCTTCTTTGCATTGCAGAAGGCTGCTTCTTGAAGGGGACCCCACTTCAGGTCCTTTGGCTTGGCCTTGAGGGAGGCGTAGAGGGGAGCAAGAGTGGCGGCAATGGCTGGCAGAAAACGGTGATAATAGTTGATCATGCCCAAAAATTCCTGCAGAGCTTTGACGGTCGAGGGCACGGGGAAGTCTTGAACGGCTGCTATCATCTCAGAGAAGGGATTGACTCCTTTGGGAGTGATGCGGTGCCCTAAGAACAACACTTCATTGGCGCCAAAGGTAAACTTGTCGTACTGGACTACAAGGCCGTTTTGTTACAGGCGGTCGAGCACGAAGCGCAGGTAACGGAGGTGTTCCTCCTTCGAGGAGGAGAACACAAGTATGTTGTCCACAAAACATACACAAAAGGGGACGTCCCTTGAGATGCCATCCATGAGACGTTGAAATGTGACCCCAGCATTACGAAGGCCAAAACAGGAGTAATTGAAGGTGTATGTACCAAACGGACTGCTGATGGCGGTCTTGGGGACGTCTTCTGGGTTCATAGGCACCTGATAATACCCCTTCAGGATGTCGAGCGAAGAGAAAACCTTCGCTTTGTGCAGGTAGGAGGTCACGTCAGCATTATTTGGGAGGTGGTAGTGATCCAGTTCTGTTTGCATGTTCAGGTGCCTGTAATCCCCGTACGGACGGAGGGAGCCGTCTTTCTTCAGAACGATGTGTAAGAGTGACGACCATGGGCTGGAGACCTTTTGGCAAAGGCCCATTTCCTCCATTTCAGCGAACGTCTGTTTCGCAGCTGCCTATCGTTCCGGTGATAGATGTCTGAATTTTGCGAAGACTGGGGGTCCTGTCGTCTTGATATGGTGATAAATACCGTGCTTGGCAGGAGCTTTGGGCGTTTGGCGAAGTTCTGGAAGGAAAACTTCCGGGTACGTAGTGAGGAGGTGGGCAAACGCATCCGTGGGTGCGCTGAGTGGAGAGCAAGGCTGGAGGGGGCGGGTTGAAGAGGTTTCGACAAGTACGAGTCTGCGTTGAGCAATCGTCGGTGGTTGATATCAACCAGAAGGTGGAAATGAGAGAGGAAATCCACGCCAAGGATTGGCAATGTGACGTGAGCAACGAGAAGTTTCAAATTAAATTTACCGTTTCTGAACGATAATGTGAGTTTCTCGTAACCGTAGGTGGGTATCACAGATATGTTGGCAGCTACCAAGCGGACGTCGGCAGACTTAGAAACACTACATCATGTCCTGAAGAGTTGCCTTGGCAAAAGAGAACGACAAGCACCCGTGTCTACCAGAAATCACACGCCCGTTCCTGCATCATATAAAAAGAAAAGATTAGAAACACGGGAGGCCACCAGCACGAGCGATGGCCTTCTTACACGTTTTTTGGCCACTTATAATCCTTGGCACATTTCTTTGCGTTTGCTCGAATCTGGAGTGATAGTAGCAAAACTGCGGCGAATGGGCGGTAGTAAGTGGCTGTAGAAGTCGTTAGTTTGGGCGGGAGCGAGTGGCGAGTGTCGGGTGGCGTTGCCGCTGCTTCGGCACGTCGCGGTGTAGGCGTGTATATCCTACGGCCTTCATGTCATCTTCGGGTGATGTTGAATAGGCGCCCTCTTCGTCAGGGGTGGAGGCGTTGATGGAGGTCTTGAAGTGGCTGTCCATAAGGGCGTTGGCTTTGGTCATCAAGACCTTTATGGGTAAACTATCAACATCGGGTATGGCAGCACATATAGGTCCTGGTAAACGGCGTATCCGAAGGGCACGAAGTAGGTTCACCTCCTGAGGAGAGTTGTCTCCGGCAGGTTGCAGGCGATCGAAGGCCTTTGGTCCCTCAACGGTTGTTGCGAGAGCAGAAAAAGCTTTGCTATACAGGCGGGTGGCGACGGCGAGTACTGCTGTAGAAGGTATGTTTTGAGGGTGTCATACACTATTGGGGTGTCTCTTTGTTCACAAAGCCAGTCGGATATTTCCAAGAAGGTGTCCTCGGGTATCACCGCGAGAATATAATCTGGTTTGGTGGTTGAACGAGTCACCCCCTTGATGCGAAACTGGACTTCTGCGCGCTGAAACCAAGCAAATGCCTCTCTGCTGGCGAATGATGAAAGTTTCAATGGGGGAGTTGCAGCAATAACTTCCGTACAGTCCTTATGGTACCAACGATGGAGGGGCGAGTGGGGGGTGGAAGGCGGGAGGAGCGAATCGACTTCCGTGTTCACCAATGTGATGGACCGAGAGAAGGTTTTGACTCAAAGGCAAGTTGAAGACAAATGAATGACTTTATTACAGAACACTCTCCTTTATATACAAAAGTTCAAGCCAACAAGAATTTTCATGTTAAAAAAACAGACAATGTTACAGAGGAGAAACAAGACGTTTGTTCAGGTTCTTTTTATTGCGAGGGGAGAGAGACGATACAAGCACAAAATGAACTATGTACGAACATGCGACACACGGTTGGTACTATATATATATATATATATATATATATATATATATATATATATATATATATATATATATATATATATAAATATTTATATATATATATATATATATATATATATATATATATATATATATATATATATGTATATATATATATATATATATGTATATATATATATATATATATATATATATATATATATATATATATATATATATATATATATATATATACATATATATATATATATATATATATATATATATATATATATATATATATATATATATATATATATATATATACATATATATATATATATATATATATATATATATATATATAAAATATACACATATATATATATATATATATATATATATATATATATATATATATATATATATATATATATATATATATATATATATATATTTATGTATATATATATATATATATATATATATATATATATATATATATATATATGTATATATATATATATATATATATATATATATATATATATATATATATATATATATATATATATATATATACATATGCAAATCAAGAACATATTTAATTTACTTAAATTACATTGTGGACTTATTTTACTCATCAACCTATAATTTTAGCGATTTATTATGAAATCAGTTGAATAAGTTGTGTATATACTATATCCTACACATTATTATCATACTGATTACTATACTCATCCCAAATAGTGGCAGCACTCATAAATATTCATTTCATGTCCCCTTTCTTGGGCGGGAAAATGATTCATGACAACTGAAATGAAATTTGCGCATAGACCGCGTTCACTCCAGTAAATGGTTGTCCTCCTACGCTCCACTAACGATTTATTTAAACAATACAGAAGGTTAGGATTTATTGCAGCTGTGTCTCGTATCGACCGGAAGAGAGAGAGAGAGAGAGAGAGAGAGAGAGAGAGAGAGAGAGAGAGAGAGAGAGAGAGAATATCGTAGTTCATGCTAACAGGAAATTTTATGAAATTATATTGCCTTTGTATATATGTAATATATGTATGTTTCCATGTATGGTCAAACGCGATATAAAGTCTACGGTTACTGGATGCCGTGTTTCATTACAAGCTAAACCCGATAACTTCTCGGCCATAGAGTAATTTTATTTTCTTGTATAGTCCTCTTTAGCTGGAAACAAGGGATTATTATTATTGTTATTATTATTATTATTATTATTATTATTATTATTATTATTATTATTATTATTATTATTATTATTATCGGCACTAGGCTAATAACCATGAAACCAAAAATTATAAACTAAAATACTACAACAAAAAAGTGCATAAGAGCCTCCCATTTCTGGTGTTTGCACCAAAAGCTCCACTCTCTTTCCCAACGGAAAGTATTTTACCAACTTACCCTCCCCCACCCATCCCCATTTCTACCACAATCCTCTGAAAATTCAGCGGGGAGATCCTTTGAATGCACAGACAAAAGAAAACTCCAGAATATGATAATAAAGACAGAGAAGCTACAAACTGAAGGGAGTCTTTAAAAGTAACTTTTGAGAATACTAAGGTTTATTTAATCTTCTAAGAGCTTTAGATTTTCTGGAGTGATAAGTGTTCGACTGTAATAGTTTAAGAGTAGTATATATATATATATATATATATATATATATAATATATATATATATATATATATATATATATATATATATATATATATACAGTATATATATATATATATATATATATATATATATATATATATATATATATATACATATATATATGTATATATATATATATATATATATATATATATATATATACAAATATATATATATGTATAATATATATATATATATATATATATATATATATATATATTTATGCATATATATATATATATATATATATATATATATATATATATATATAT
>NC_090734.1:108638964-108648964 GCF_036898095.1 Palaemon carinicauda | reverse complement strand
AATTCATACTTAGGCATATGTATGGACATCGTAATCCATATGCTTGTGAATATAATGTCTTGTAAAGATTATCCAACGACAAATTAGAATACTAGAGTTATCCAGCTCAAACTTCCACAGCGATGTATTAACCATATTCAAATAAATAAAAAACTCACTTTAGGGTCAAGACCAATATTTCTCTACAAAAGTCTTCTTCATATGAGTAAACCGACCACCCCCCCCTCTCTCTCTCTCTCTCTCTCTCTCTCTCTCTCTCTCTCTCTCTCTCTCTCTCTCTCTCCTCTCTCTCTCTCTCTCTCTCTCTTCTTTGTGTTGAATGGTTTCTAAAGTCCGTAGCCTCGGGGACATTCCAGATAGATGACGAGACTTCAATATCCTCTATTTTTTCCCCCCTCCAGTGGATATTTATTTTCAACTGTGGGTTATTGTGTGTGTGGGAAGCTATAAAACCCCTCGAGGGTAGATATGGGAATATGTGGAGATAATTTTTGTCTTTATGTATGAATCACTTCTTTGACCCTTATATTTATATAATGGGTCTAGCTGGAATATATTACTAGCAGAGAAATCCTGGCTTGCTAGAAAATCTAGTTTTTTATGCATCACTGTTTGTTATCTACTAGGAGAGACTCTATTAAGAGAATTAAGGGGAAATAAAGATTTAGACTCAATTTAAACAATTAACATGGTAAAATTATAAAACAAAAACTACAGTAGATTGCCTCTATATGATGTCGTTATGCTGCCCATTCAATATCACGATTTTACAGTGAATTGTCGACTTACAAGAAAGTCTTATATTTATGTTACGAACACCTCCCATTCAGTATCTTAGTGAAGTTGAAAAGCGTTTTTTAATGGACAGTGCTGTCCGTATTGATAAGAAAGAAGGGAGCTACGAACAACTAAATTAATCGCATATGCTGAGAAGACGTTTATTATTATTATTATTATTATTATTATTATTATTATTATTATTATTATGAGTAGTAGTAGTAGTAGTAGTAGTAGTAGTAGTAGTAGTTGTTGTAGTAGTAGTATGATTATTATTTTTTTTTTATTATTATTATTATTATTATTATTATTATTGCTGTTTTTGTTGCTGTTATTATTATTATTATTATTTTTTATTATTATTATTATTATTTTTATTATTATTATTATTATTATTATTATAATTATTATTAATATTATTATTATTAGCTAAGCTGCTACTATGGTTGGAGAAGCGGGATGTTATAAGCCGAAGTGTTCTTACAAAGAAAAATAGGTCAGTGAGGAGAGGAAACCAGCATAAAGATATTCTACATGAGAAATAATAAATAAATGATAATAAATTACCTTGCGATCGATAACAATGTTAAGATAGATATGTTTTTCTATCCAATCAATTAAGGAGAGATTTAGCGGTTGAAGATCATGCAGGAGAATATTACTCGAAACAAGGCAAAATGGAAGAATTAAAGCATTTCTTCAGAACAGATTAATCATAGAAAATCACAAAATTCTCTAGCAATGAATGATCTTCTTTGGCAGTTAAAGAAGAAACAGATAAAATAGGCTTAAAGGAAATTTATAATCAAGATTCAAATATGAAATTCTAGGAAAAAAATTGTCATTCAGTGTTAGAGAAAATATCATTGCAGGAAAAAGTGTCCTCAACCTATTTGTAGTCATACTTTAAATTTTGTTAAGGTTCTTCATGCGCTTATTTTGCACCATGCACTAATTTTAAATCGATATCTATGACGAGATTCAGCAACCCAGGATCGATATATAGGAGATGGAATTGAGGCAAAGATAATAGTATCATCTGCATATGCAACGAACGTTTTACTAGGCTAAACCACATGTTATGTGTATATAGCAGGAAAAGTAATGGACAATGAATACTGCCATGAGGAACACCAGATATCACATTCCTCTACTCACTATGGTCCCCATCAACAACAACTCTTTGCCACTTATTTTTAAAAAAATCAATAATAATGCAAAGTAAAGACCCACATACTCTCAACTGTTAGACTTTGAAAGAAGAGCCTCATTATTATTATTATTATTATTATTATTATTATTATTATTATTATTATTATTATTATTATTATTATTATTATTATTAGCTGAGCTAAAACCCTAATTGGAAAAAATTTACGCCATAAGCTCAAAGGGTCCAACAGATGAAAATAGCCCAGTGATGAAAATAAGGAAAGAGATGAAACTTTAAAAGAATTAATGAACAATGAAAGTAAAATATTTTAGGAACAGTAACAAAAATAAACATTTCTACCATATATAAACTATAATAAAAGTTGTCCGGGAAGATTTGAATGCAAAAGATTGTCACAACTCAAAGAAAACCTTTGCAACTTGCATATCGAACTAATTGAACGACAGGGCCAATGATTATTATCGATATCAGAAAAAAAAATCAATTGATCAAAAGTTCTTGTCCAACATATTAAGATGAGAATCAGCAGCTGAAGACCAGACAAGAGAAAAATACTCGAATCAAGGTAGAACGAAAGAATTAAAACACTTTGTCTGATTAGATTGACCACCAAGAATCTTGAACTTTGTCATTAAGCACTAAAATTAAGGTCAGTAATACGAACTTCCTGACCACAATCAAGTGATTTCTGCACAGTAAAAGTTTTATTCCAGCTGTTACCAAGTTGTGGAATGATCTTCCTAATCGGGTAGTTGAATCAGTAGAACTTCAAAAGTTCAAAGTAGGAGCAAATGCTTTTTTGTTGACCAGGCGGACATGAGTCTTTTTATAGTTTATTTATGACATATTTGTTTTTTATGTTGTTTATAGTTTATATGTGACATGTCTGTTTTGACGTTGTTACTTTTTTTAGAACGATTTATTATTAATTTGTTCTCTTCATTTATTTACTTCCTTATTTCCTTTCTTCACTGGGCTATTTTTCCCTGTTGGAGCCCCTGGGCTTATAGCATCTTGCTTTTCCAACTAGGGTTGTAGCTTCGATAGTAATAATAATAATAATAATAATAATTGGGGATTGTAAGTATGGTATCACATGCTCCAAGGTCAAATTGCAAACTAGGGAACAGAGGATTACCTTCATCATACGTATTTATAAGTTTTGCAAAAAACGTTAAAAAACTTTAATTGACCTAATAAGTGAATTTTATTGTATCTTAGTCGGGGTGTAGGGTAGGTACTTCCATATTTCCTAATGCCAGGAAATCTAACAACGATTGGATTCACCTGCACACTATTCCACACGTGTTCCATACACGTTCGTACACTGTAATGGTACTGATTTTTTGTTTTATTGTTTGCTCTCCTAGCACTGATAATAGACCGATCTGTGTAAGCTTGCTAGCTCGTTGTTTGGTTTGCTTGAATATTTATTACGCTCTTGCTCGCGAGTGCTTATATATAAGCACGTTGTCTGTTTCATAGAGTTTCGTTGCAATCATCTTGCCTGTTATAATCTAAAGTTACTTTTTCACAGAACATACAACACACACACAAACATACACACACACACATATATATATATATATATATATATATATATATATATATATATATATATATATATATATATATATATATATATATATATATATATATATATATATATATATATATATATATATGTATATATATATATATATATATATATATATATATATATATATATATATATATATATATATATGTGTGTGTGTGTGTGTGTGTGTTATGAATGAATAAACGTATGTCGGTTGGCAATCATTTCACATTCAAGAGTTGTTGTGTTTATTTGAACTTTCATTTTAAAACTTGAAATCCCGGAAGGATACTAGGGATTACGAAGGATGTCGAATGCATCCAATTTCCTCGCCATTCATTGTTTATTCATAAGGAAATTAAAAGTAACTTAGGGATTAATATAAGTGGAGAATTTGAATAATTTGAAGAAGACTCCGATGAAAACTATTTTTGAAAACTCTAATAACATTATAAAAAAAGCCTAATTTCAAACGACTGCCGAATGTCCTTCCAAGTGAGTGCTGAGGCATTTGGCCAAAATTATATAAACCACACAAACAGATTATCTTAAGCTGGCACAAGCACGCCAGAACTCGACGTTGGAGATTTGCTTTGGGTAGACATGGTCTATATACCAGACCGTGGGGGGTAAAAGTTTAATTACACATCGTGGGAAAGTAGAGCTGATGTATGGGACTATAATTCGGCGATTGCAAAAGGAGTCACTGCCCCCTCCCCCCCCCCCCCAACACCCCCCACTCCCACCCCACCCCCACCGCCGTCCTGTATCCTTCACCCTCACCCTAGGTTCCAAGTCCTTTCCGTCCCATCAGCAAAGGACCTATTGAATCCGTAATCTCTTACAAAATGCATCATAGATGACTTTTGATTAATTCTGAAGTGACGTTCGGTTTTGCCTCCCCCGGAAATGATGGCTTTGAGTTGACAATAGGAAGAAATACGCACCAAAGGGGTTGGCATCCTCAGGGAAAGTGATGTGCTTTTGTTTTGCCCCTTTTTGGGGTTATTAAAGAAACCAAATTTGGGTTCGAGAAAGTTGAATTCTGGTGAGTTGAGATTTGTCAAATTCGTTGATCTATTGTAAGGAAATGGGGTCACTTAAAATGATTCGAAATTAAAACAGGGAATCTCTCTCTCTCTCTCTCTCTCTCTCTCTCTCTCTCTCTCTCTCTCTCTCTCCCTCTCTCTCTCTCTCTCTCTGTATAATTCGTAATTTAAGCTTTCAAAAACTGATTCAGTCTCTGAGAAGAATTAAAACCATTTCATTTAAAAGAAAAAAAAATCGCTCTACTTCCAAGTACTTTTGTCATGTGCTGTAATTAATAGCGTATTAGAAATTAGTTTATGGTTTTAGGTTATAATTATTATTATTATTATTATCTATTATTATTATTATTATTATTATTATTATTACTATTGTTGTTGTTATTATTATTATCATTATTATTATTATTATTATTATTATTACTTACCAAACTATAATCCTAATTAGAAAATCATAACGCTATAAGCCCGAGGGCTCCAACAGGGAAAATAGCCCAGTGAGGAAAGTGAATAAGGAAACTACAAGGAAAGGTAATTAACAATTAAAATAAAATATCTTATGAAAATTAGCAACATTAAAACAAATATTTAATTTAGAAAACTATAAACACTTTAGAAAACAAGAGGAAGAGAAATAATATAGAATAGTGTGCCCGACTGTACGCTCAAGCATGAAAACTCTCTCCATGACAGTGAAAGACCATGATACAGAGGCTATGGTACTATCCAAGAACAGAGATCAATGCTTTGACTTTGGAGTGTCCTTCTCCTAGAAGCGATGCTTACCATAGCTGAAGAGTCTCTTCTTCCCTTACCAAGAGGAAAGTGGCCACTGAACAATGATAGTGCAGTAACCACTTGAGTGAAGAATGATTATTTGGTAATCTCAGTGTTATCAGGTGTATGAGGGCAGAGGAGAATATGTAAAGAATAGGCCAGACTATTCGGTGTATGTGTAGGCAGATTGGGAAATGAGCCGCAACCAGAGAGCAGCATCCAATGTAGTACTTCTGTTCAGTCAAAGGACCCAATAACTCTCTGGCGGTAGTATCTCAACTTGTGGCTGGTACCTTGGCAAACTACTACTGATTAGCATCTGGATCATTGAAATATTCTAATTTCATAAGTAATACAAAATTGTAATTAATGGAACATATCAGGAAAGTGTTTTCTTCTTAATTTGACAGGTGTGAGTTATGTGGGCTGGATATATGCTAATGGACTATATGGCAATACTTTCCTTTCAAATTCTGTATTTGAGATTATAATCTTTTTAATCCAAAGACATCTTCTGTGATCACCATGCAACCATATTTGTCTATCCTTTGGTGGCACCGTAGCTTCTGTAACTTAGTATTCGAGGAATTGATAAGTTACATTTTGCTATTGTTTCTGTCATATTCCAGAAACTCGTTGTTAATAACATTCAATAAATTCATTACCCTCCTTATTCCTTGTGCTTTTTATCAAGTGGACGTTTTGTAAGTCCAGTGCGAATAATTGTTATTTTAAAGCCATTATAAATGTTTTTGTTACTTACCCCTAATACTTACAACTGCAGAATTCTAATAAGTGATTAAAATTAGGATAATAGTTATAAAGTTGCCTTAAA
The DNA here is from genome assembly GCF_036898095.1 of Palaemon carinicauda. Taxonomy (NCBI): domain Eukaryota; kingdom Metazoa; phylum Arthropoda; class Malacostraca; order Decapoda; family Palaemonidae; genus Palaemon; species Palaemon carinicauda. The sequence continues at coordinate 108,642,776 of NC_090734.1, read as the reverse complement.
CATTTACATAATTAATAGCATACAAATACCTGAGATTACTTGCTAAATGTGTTTAATGCTGAACTATCACTGGCGAGCAAAACAAACAAACTATTGGATCAAACAAACAGAATGTTTATATTTAATTAATGTCATTAAATGCTTATCTTAGGGTATTTAAGGTTTAAATATCGGCAAATTTATTTTTTGCAAAGTTAATGTTTTAAGCCTTTCCTATTTTGTCCTGTGTTCGGTTTTGTGAAAAAAGATTTCGAAATTTCAAAATGTATTTAGGGGCAAAAGAATAATTGTTTTTAATTAAGACTTATTTTTTAAAGAAAAGGTTATATCTTTTAGAGTAAAGTTGAAAAAGAATTTTCCTAGTGAAGGCATTCTTTATCTCTTTAAAAAAAAGAAATTGAATTCATGAATATGAAGAAGGATACGAGCCTTTATGTGCGTCTTTTATTACTTTTCGCTTTGCAATATCTTCCTAAGATTATAAAAGTCTGTTTTTTTATTATATTTTTTTTTTATTTTCCCAATAAAAGCTTAGTCTTATAATAACTATACTTGTAGACATTTAATCTCTCTCTCTCTCTCTCTCTCTCTCTCTCTCTCTCTCTCTCTCTCTCTCTCTCTCTCTCTCTCTCTCTTTCAACTTGCAAAAGCAATATTACCGGCACATCCTGTGAAATATATAATCTTCTATTAGGAACTGAATTTTTTTGAATGGGTGTATTTATTGATTGTAAACTTTTTAATGATGGTGTACCTTGATATATATATATATATATATATATATATATATATATATATATATATATATATATATATATATATATATATATATATATATATATATATATATATATATATATATATATATATATATATATATATATATATATATATATATGTATATATATATATATATATATATATATATATATATATATATATATATATTTGTCCAGCAATTTTACTTTTTAGTTAATAAGGTTTTCTAATATATCTAGGCAAGAAAAAATTTCAAACATTTACGTGTGTAGATCGTCAGGTCACCTGGCCTTCTCCTCAAATAGATGAATAGAGGGACACTCAGTAGAGCGTATACCTCCGGCGCGGCAGCTTATTTCTTGACCTTTTGCTTAACCCTGACTTTTGACCTTAACATGTATCAATTAGCCTGGATTTCATACACTCAAATATGAACTAAATTTTAAGTGTCTTTTACAACGATGTTCAAAGTTATGGCTGATTACGTGAATTACAAATTTGGCTTGAAGTGACCTTCACCTTTGACTCTGACCTTCCAAAATTTGATCATTTCTTGCTTTTTACATGAAAGTACATAATGTTAATCCCTGCTAGTTTGATTACTCTACGAATAAAATTGTGGCCAGGAAGGTGTTCACTAACAAACCAAACACACACACTTACATACAAACATAGAAACACACAATGAGTAAAACATAGCCTCCTTTCAACATTGTTGGCGGAGGTAATAATAATCCTTCCTATCCGTGCCTGTCGACACCCACACAAAGTATATTTAGAAGCATGTCGACCAAAGAACTTACAATAATTAGTCACTTACTGGTGTTAGCTCCCCCCCCCCCCCCTCCGGTTGCAAATTATGCCATTATGCCATTGCTCCTTTGTTCTGTCAAGTGGTATGCATTGCACGACGCGCGATGGTCAAGTGGGAGATTATTTAGGCAAACGTAAAATCGGTGACCCAGCTACCTGAACACTTATCATCAAATGTTCAGGAACAATACTTTTTTTCGAGTCAAGAAAACTGAAATCATGGTTTTCCTTATTATATTAGATTTTCCAAGAGAAACGGGTGAAAAGTCAAAGGACCAGAGCACTGTGATTTTCACCATTGGCTGATACATATCCCTATTTTACCTCTTATTGCATAGTAGGGTAGGTGTAAGGTTCATAAGTCTTCTATACCCGTTAGGATTGCTGTGAGGTTCCATGATGTTTTTGAGCCAAGCGGAATGGGCATAGAATTCTGTGATCTCTCAAAGCTTGAAAAGAGAGCGGTAGGGCAGAGGGTAGAAGTATGCCAGCATAACATTTTTGTGCCAGTTAGCATAGCGGTAAAATCACATGACGTTTTTCACTGAGTAGGACAGGTGTTGGAAGCCATGAGCTATCTTTGCCTTAGCAGGGAAGAGATGATAGAAAAGTGATGAGAGAGAGAGAGAGAGAGAGAGAGAGAGAGAGAGAGAGAGAGAGAGAGAGAGAGAGAGAGAGAGAGAGAGAGAGAGAGAGAGAGAGAGGTGGGATTAAGCTGGAAGATTCTCAAACGAAGACGCCTCTTCCGCTTAATGAAATTCCAGGCGATTCTGGAATCTCGTCTTCAGAAGCCACTCCATCATATTTCAAGCAGGGAGGACCAAGATCATTGGCCCGGGCCGAATTGCACCGGGGTTGCAAGGGAGCCGAACTTTTATCAGGATACAGCGGAATATAATATATTACGTGCAGTACATTTCTAACGTTCGAGTTTTGAGTGAATTGAGCCTTTGATGGACGAGGTGGAGTGGCTAGATTATTACTTTCTTAGCATTTTAGTAAAAGAGGTTTGATCATATTCGAACATATGTGCAGATTCTTTTTTTAATCTAATTGTTTCTTTCTATTAAATCTTAAATCCTTCGTCTCTCGCTTTTTATATTTGGGATAGCAAATCTTAATTCTGAATACTGCCATCAATTTCATTCATAATGTTCCTTTATCTATTAAGTAATCATCATCAGCCTCACCATCATCATCATCAGGTATTCCTACTCCACTGCAGGACAAAGGCCTCGGACATGTCCTTCTACACGCATCTTTAATATGACCTTTCTATAGCAAGCTATATATATGTAAAGAAGGAAACTGAATCGTCGTTTCTTCCTTCCCTTGCATTTTTGTATTATCTAGGGACCCATTCTGTTATTCTTATTCATCTGTTATATATATATATATATATATATATATATATATATATATATATATATATATATATATATATATATATATATATATATATATATATATATTTTTAAAAAAATATCATCACTTGATATCATTCCTGATATTTTTACCTCGTTTTGCCATTCTGTTTTCTCTCTCCTAAAATCCGTGTTCTTTAATTCAATAATATAAACACCCTAAATGGTAAAGGCTTCAAACTCCGTATGTATATTTGCTATATGATGGGAAATCCATTTCTAGAACTCAAGGGTCCAGCTCATCCAAATAGGTCAAAGTTCAGATATGATTAGTTCACCATCAGGGTTACTACTGTCTTTCACGAGTGTCTTTTGTTTTGTTACCTATATCCATCTTGGTCAGGAGGGTTATTCAAAGTTGCTTTTAGTGATTCTTATTACTTTTTGGAAAAGTTTTTTTTCCATTAAAAATCGAGAAGTTTCTCCAATAAAACTTCATTAAAGTACATTAAATATACCAAAAACTTTATAAATAGCTAAAGGGAAACGAATGAAATAAGGAAATAAAGAGGAACTGCTTCAAACTAATCCACCTGGACTCCTTAAAGTAAAATATCACCTTTAGTTTGTCGCAAGATTCCTGCAAGACTTTTAAGCCTCTCGAACCCAACGTCTAAGCAAGAATGTTAAGTCTCCTGAAGATGTGAGTAGATAGTTACTTAACAAGAGAGGTTTTTGCGTCTTTGAAAGAAAATAAAGGAAGAAAAAAAGGTTGGGAAGTCGGTCACGCAAAGTCTTGAGATTACCTGCTTAACTTTACTTAGCAGGGGGTGGTGGTGGGGAGGTACTGCTCTCCTTTTCCAAGAGGAATAAGAA
>NC_090734.1:108621464-108633964 GCF_036898095.1 Palaemon carinicauda | reverse complement strand
GGAGCGTCTTACACAAATCTCACAAACCAAAACATTGCTAAACAAAAGAGCATCGCTCTGAAAAGACTTAAATCCTACTCCAGCATAAATCATAAAGAATCCTATCTTATCTGAGGTAACCAACAAATGTTTGAATCCTAATACCAAAACAAATCATTACTCTTATGATCAAAGCATAACATGTCTTATTCATGCAATATGATGCAATGTTGTGCAATACCTGAAACACTTGAAATAATATAGTACATTGTTACAATAATACATAACAGTCTCCTCCCCCTTAACTTGACATTGTAAAAATATTCATAAATCTAATCTCTCAGGGGGCTTTCCTCTGTTAATCCTATTAGGAAGCACTTTAACCTCATCTTGTACTGGTACATGAATTGGTTCTGAATCTACATTGGATGTTGGACCATCTTGGTTAATACTTGACTCATTTGATCTAACAACTTCTTTAAGTTTCTCATCTCTAACATTCACATGCTCTACTGTCTTTCTGTTTAACGGCTGTAATTGATCAACATGACGTTTTACAACATTATCACCAACACGAACATCATAATGTAAATTTCCTATCTCTCTTACAATCTCTCCTGGTACCCACTTCTCTGGAGTGTTGTACGATCTTACCATGACATCAGACAAAGGTAAAAAATGTCTTACATTAGGAAGCTTTCCTATTTGTTTATACCCTTTATCTTCTAAATCACTTTGCAAACTTGGATACAACAAATCTAACTTACACCTTATCCTCCTTCCCATTAACAAATTTGAGGGTGCCACGCCTGTTGTGCTGTGCGGCGTTGTTCTATAAGACAATAAAAATTTTGACACATGCAAAAATATATTACTTGAATTTGCTCTTCTACACTTCATATTGTGCTTAAATGTTTGGACAAATCTTTCAGCCTCTCCATTAGTAGATGGATGATATGTAGCTGAAAATGTATGCTTTATACCATTGACATTACAAAATTCTTTAAACTCTTGTGAGGTAAATTGTGGACCATTATCTGTAACAATTCTTTCTGGAATACCATGCGTTGAAAAAATTTGCATTAACTCTTTTATTGTGGCGTAAGACGTTGTCGTCTTCATTGGGATAATTTCTGGCCACTTACTGTAAGCATCTACTACTATCAAAAACAAATAATTCAAAAAAGGACCTGCAAAATCTATATGCACTCGTTGCCATGGATACCTGGGTAACTCCCACGGGTGCATTCTAGCAAATTGAGGATTGTTTTGTTGCATAACACAATTCATACAATTCTTTATATAACATTCCACATCTTTATCTACACCTGGCCACCATACAAAAGTTCTCGCAATTGACTTTGATCTTACAATACCTTGGTGATCAGCATGTATTTCAGACAAAACCTTATTTCTCAGTGAATTAGGAATAACTACCCTGGAACCTCTCATCACTATTCCTTGTGTCACACTCAGTTCATACCATATATCCTTATACGGTTTACAATTTTCCTCTTTTCCACATAAGTCCCTACCTGTCATTAAACTCTCCAAAACCTTACTAAGTACTGGGTCTTGCTTGGTACTGTGTGCTACATCTTTTGCAGTTATTGGTACATTATAAACTGAAATTAACAGAACACTGTCATCATACTCTTCTGGAGCTTTGTCTACGGGTAATCTGGATAAAGCATCTGCATTACCCATATTTGATGTTGGACGGTATTCTATATCATAGTGGTACGCTGCTAACGTAACTGCCCAACGTTGTAGTCTTGCAGCTACCAACGTAGGTAAACTTGCTTTTGGACCCAATATTGCTAATAAAGGTTTATGATCTGTAACAAGTGTGAACTTTTTCCTACCATAAAGATACATATGGAATTTTTTAACTCCATAAACTAATGCTAAACCTTCCTTTTCTATTTGAGAGTAATTCCTTTCTGCCTTGTTCAATACTCTAGAAGTGAATGCAATTGGTTTTTCTGTTCCATCTGGCATTACATGAGATAATACTGCACCTAGACCTATGTTTGATGCATCACAAACTAATTTAACTGGTAAATCCATTCGATAATGTACTAAGAATGTAGGTGATGTTATTTCCTGCTTGATTCTTTCAAAAGATTCCTGACACTCTTTTGTCCACTTCCATTCTACACCCTTATTCAACAGATTATACAATGGATGTGCAATTGTAGACAAATTCTGAATGAAATTCCCATAAAATGTTACTAAACCTAGAAATGATTGTAATTCCTTAACATTTTCTGGCACTTTTGTTGATTGTACAGCTTTAATCTTCTCTTTAGTTTTGTGAATACCCTTGCCATTTATTACAAAACCTAAGTATTCCACTGAATCAACTTCTAAAATACATTTGTTCTTATTTACTCTAATATTATGTTCCTTCAACTTCTTCAGAACTGTTCGCAATCTTTCTCTATGTTCTCTTGTGTCTTTACCCGCAATTAAAATATCATCTATAAAAATGAATACTCCTTGCATTCCTGAAAAAATCTTATCCATAGTTTGTTGCCATATAGCTGGACTACTTGCAACTCCATAAGGTAATCTCTTTGGCCTAAACAAACCTAAGGATGTATTTACTGTACATAATTCTTGTGAAGTTTCATCCATGGGAAGCTGTTGAAATGCTTGTCTTAAATCTAATTTAGAAAAAACACTGCATCCTGACATAGTTGCAAACATGTCTTTCGGATTTGGTAAGGGATGTTGAGCTACTTGCAGTTGTGGATTTAACGTTACTTTGTAATCTCCACACAACCTAACCTGTCCACTTTCCTTCACAATAGGAACTAATGGTGTAGCCCAATCTGAATATGTGACCTTTTCCCAAGAACCTTCACTTTCTAATCTCTTGATTTCTGTTTCAACTGCACTTTTCAATGCATATGGTACTGGTCTTGGAGCAAAAAATCTAGGAGAACTGTCAGGTTTCAAAACTAAAATTGCCTTTGCGTTCTTTACTGTACCTATTTTATCTTCAAATACGTCTTGAAACTCTGATAGGATATCATTCATAGACATTTCATTTTTGTTTTCATCTTGTCTACCTGCAACCTTCAAAATACTAGGCCAATCTAACTTCAAATACTGTAGCCAATCTAAACCTAGCAAAGTTTGTCCATTACCTTTTACTACTGTTAATGGCATTCTCTCTAATTTCTGTTCTTTGTACTGTACTTCTACGTTCGAAACACCTATTACCTGAATATCAAAACCATTATAACTTTTCAAAACTCTATTTGTACCTTCTAATAACAAATTAGGAATGCCTTTAGCCATTTTCTCAGACATAATTGATACATCGGCTGCTGTGTCAACTTGCATCAAAATTGGTTTACCATTTATGATTACTTCTACCATGATATGTTTCTTTGCACCTTTATTGACTGAATTTATGTGAAACGCAAAATCAGTTTCTGAACTAACCTGATTATCATGAACATTTTCCTCATTATTCTCTTGACCCATAGTATCAACTGTAGCATTAATTTTCTTTGCGTACTGTTTAGGAAATCTACAAGCAGTTGCAAAATGACCTAGCTTTCTGCAATTCTGGCATGTCTGTCCAGTAGCAGGGCATTTCCTTGCTTCGTATGCAAGATGATCAGTTTTACCACACCTAAAACACTTGGGTTTTTCCTGTTGTTTCTGTGTATAACCCTGATTCTGATATTTATGAACATTAGTGTTAGGCACTTTTCTATGACTAGGCTTTGACATATTCCTTCTCTGATTCTCATTGGTTTTCCACTTAGAACCTACTGTATTAATTTTAGAATTTTCCATTCTATTGCTTGTAGAACTACCTATTATGTGACTTTGCCTATTTGATGTTTCTAAAGCTCTGCCTGTTATCAATACCTTTTCTAATGTTAAATCTTTATCTTGCAATAATTTCTTTCTTAGCTCTTCTGATGTGCAATGTGCAATTACCTGATCTATGATAACATTCTCTAACTCTAGATAATTCACATGAAACAGCTAAATTCTTTAGTCTAGTCACAAATGCATCTAAACTTTCATTTTCTTTCTGATAAGCTTGCGCTGAAAACTGGTATCTTTCAAAAAATTTATTGACTTGAGGAGCAAAATATGTGGTAAGTGCCTTAATTGCAGCTTCACTTGTGTCATCTGTAGGCTGCAAAGTCTTAAACACTTCCCGAACTTCCCTACCTGCTGTATGAAGTAATAATGCCTTCTTTTGTGCATCCTTCATGTTCCCTAATGCTTCTAAATAAATCTTAAATTCCTCACACCACTGTTGCCATCGTGTTGCAACAGAATTAGGCTCAGCAGTGACGCTAAAACATGGTGGCGGTTCGATATTAAAAGGCATTTTGTTTGCTTACCTTGTGGTAGGTTAAGTTGCAGTCACAAGTATACTTCCTACCTACCCAACTTAAAATTTCACCCTTTTGTGTATTTGATGAAATTCCTATTCTGCTGCTGGTAAAATCTTCATTGGGCGATTTTACTCTTGATTTCCAATGTAAGAACGGAACTTCTCTTGTGCTGGCCGTCTTTGTACAAAGGCTCCAATGCTTCTCCCTGCTTGCTTCTCCCTGCTTGTCCGTCGTCCGTTACGTCGCCACTGTGGGATTTTGTATTTGGTAGGAAGTTCTATTAACCATAATAATTACCTGGAACAGAGATGTATCATCATTAGTAATTATTTCTCAGCTGATCTCATCTTCGTCGCCACTGTGGGATTTTGTATTTGGTAGGAAGTTCTATTAACCATAATAATTACCTGGAACAGAGATGTATCATCATTAGTAATTATTTCTCAGCTGATCTCATCTTCGTCGCTGTATGCTTGATGGATAATAATACGTTGGTATTAATAAAATACGTCTTTAATGTATAAAAGACTACATTATGAACTTCTCTTTGTGACAGCTGACTCTCAAGTGTATATGGAGCGTCTTACACAAATCTCACAAACCAAAACATTGCTAAACAAAAGAGCATCGCTCTGAAAAGACTTAAATCCTACTCCAGCATAAATCATAAAGAATCCTATCTTATCTGAGGTAACCAACAAATGTTTGAATCCTAATACCAAAACAAATCATTACTCTTATGATCAAAGCATAACATGTCTTATTCATGCAATATGATGCAATGTTGTGCAATACCTGAAACACTTGAAATAATATAGTACATTGTTACAATAATACATAACAAGTGGTATCAGTTGTCTTCTCCACTCAACCCTGTTTTCAAAGTTCCCCTCTCTTCCCAGATGATCAATTGTTGGCATGTTGTGCTTTGTCAGGAATCTCTTCAATTCCATCCCTCCAGTGTTTACGTGATCTACCTTTTGATCGCCTCCTACCGGGTGTCCAGTCCTATCTCCTTGCTATTCTATTTCAATTAATTCTCATTAAATGTCCCAGCCATCTCAGCTGCTCCGTCTCAATCTTGTTTAACACAGGAGACACTCCTACCCTCCTTCTAACATCTACATTTCTTATTTTATCTCTTCTAGGTTTGTGCATTATTGCTCTCAGGTTTTTCCTCTCTGAAGCTTGGACTCTGCTACTTCATAGATATCGATCTAGAATTAGTGCATGGTGCAAAATATGGCACATGAAGTTAACCTTAACACAATTCAAAGTATTATTATAAGTAGGTTGAGGACACTTGTTCCTGCATTGATATTTTTTCTAACTCAGAACGACTTTTTTTAGAATTTTGAATTTGATTCTTCATTATAAATTTCCTTTTAAGAAACCTATTTGGTCTGCTTCTTCTTTAACTGCACCAGAAGTTCGTTCATTGCTAGAATATTTTGTGAATTCCCATGATTAATCTATTTTTAAAAAATGCTTCAATTCTTTCATTCTGTCTGGTTTCGAGTAATCTTCTCTTGCATGATCTTCAGCCGCTAAATCTCACCTTAATTGATTGGACAAAAACACAGATCTATCTTAACATTGTTATCGACCCTAAGATATTTTATTTTCATTATTTATTACTTCTCATGTAGTATATCTTTATTGGGGTTTCCTTTCCTAACTGAGCTATTTTTCTTTATTGGAGCCCTTAGATTTATAACATCGCGTTTTTCCAACCATGGTAACCGCTTAGCTAATAGTAATAATAATGATAATGATAATAATAATAATAATAATAATAATAATAATTATAGTAATAATAATAATAATTATTATTATAATAAAAATAATACTAATAATAATAATAATAATAATAATAATAATAATAATAATAATATTAATAGAAATAATAATAATAATAATAATAATAATAATAATAATAATAATAATAACAATAATTAATAATAATAGTAATAATAACAATAATAATCATGATAATAATAATAATAATAATAATAATAAAAATAATAATAATAATAATGATAATAATAATAATAATAAAACGTCTTCTCAGCATATGCGATTAATTTAGTTGCTCGTATCTCTCTTCTTCATTATCAATAGGGACAGTACAGTCCATTAAAAAATGCTTTGTAACTTTAATAAGATATTGAATGGGAGGAGTTCGTAACATAAATATAAGTCTTTCTTGTAAGTTGATATATCTGTGACGAGATGAGCTGAAAGAAGGTTGTGACTCAATGGTAGGATAAAAGCAACTGAGTAACTTTATTACAGAACATTCGTTTATATATACATAAACTCCAGGCAAAAAGGGCATAAAAGACATAAGAGGCAATTTCATGTTCAACCGACACCGCACCAGTTAACAGTTAACAGTGAGAAACACAGACATGTTATTTCATGTCCTTATCAGTGCAAGGGGAGAGCAAAGATACAAGCATAATATATACACAAAATGAAATGTCGTTACTATGTACGATCGTGTGACACACGGTTGGTACATGGCTCCACCCTAAAAAAGACATACCGCACATGTTAAATAGGGCTCCCTGATCTAGAGAAGCGAACTGTAGGCAGGTCATCTGGCAGGAGATGAGCAGGTTTTAGACGATGAATGGAGACCCAGTCTTCTTTGCCACAAATGTTTAGTAGGAATGCTTTCGGACTGCGTCAGATCACAAGTAAAGGGCCTGTGTAAGGGGGCGTTAGCAGTGGCTTGCTAGTGTCGTTGCACAGAAAGATATGCGTTGTAGAGTGTAAGTCTGTCAGTCTGCGATGCTTCGCTGGAGGCTTGCAAGTCTGGCGGCATGCAGTAAATTTTCCCACGACGTGATGTATGCGCTGGAGATCGTCGTAAGAGGTTGAAGAAGGAAAAAATTCGGCAGGGACGACCAACAGGTCGCCATACACCATCTCAGCTGCCGAGACGTCGAGGGCGGCTTTAAGAGTGGTCCTTAGTCCCAGGAGGACCCAGGAAACTGAGTAAACCAGTTGGAATCCTTGCAGCAGGCCTTCAAAGTTGCTTTGAGGGTGCGATGAAAAAGTTCAACCATTCCATTGGCAACGGGGTTATAGGCAGTTGTCTGATGTAGGGTGATGCCTAGGAGATTTGCTAATGATGTCCACAATTGAGAGGTGAAAGTGGTACCCCTGTCAGAAGTAATATGCTCAGGGATACCAAGTCTTGCAATCCATCCTGCGAGTAAAGCAGATGTACATGAGGTGGACGTTGCAGTTTCCATGGGAATGGCTTCAGGCTAACGAGTGGAGCGGTCGATGACGGTAAACAGGTAACGATGGCCTTGTGATATGGGTAGGGGGCCTAGAACGACGACGTAAATGTAGACGAAACGACACTGAGGTTGAAAAAAAGGTGCCCACTTCTGAATCCGTGTGTCGATATATTTTGGAAGATTAGCAAGACGTACAGGCGTGGACCCAATCCTTACCATCCTTAGAAATGTCGTGCTAAATGAACTTTGTCTTCAGCAGCTGTGCAGTAGAATGGCACGAGGGATGTGAAAGGCCATGAATGAAATTAAACATCTGTCGCGCATGGGAGCAGGAACACAAGGTTGCTGTCTACCAGTACTGACGTCACAGAGAAGGATGGTGTTGGAGTCGTCGAGGGGGATGTCTTCCCAATGGAGGGATGTGCAGGATGTCCTACATGCTTGATACTCTGGATCCTGTCGTTGGGCTTCAGCCAAGGCCTTGTAATCCAATCCCAGTTGAACTGCAGCCAACGTGTTTCTTGACAGGGCATCGTCAACAGGATTCATTTTCAGGGGACTTGTTGAAGGGTGCAATTGTATTCAGCAACGGTGGAAAGATGTTGACGTTGACGGGCGGACCAGGCGTCACACTGTCGAGTGAAGGCGTGCTCCAGACGTATGTGGTCTGTGTGAATGACGAAGGGCGTACCTTCTAAGAAATGGCGAAAATGATGGACAGCCAAGTGCACCTCCAGCAATTCGTGATTGAAGGTAGAATAACCTGATTCTGCCTTGGACAGTTTTCTGTTGAAGAAGGCCAATGGGTGGGGCGAGCCTTTGACCACCTGTTTGAGTACTGCACCAATAGCGACGTCGCTGTCATCTGTGGGAAGAAGTAGAGGGGCTTGTGGGATAAGAAAAATGAGAGCCGCAGCGGTTGATAGGGCCTTCTATGCATTGCAGAAGGCCACTTCTTGAAGGGGACCCCACTTCAGGTCTTTTGGCTTACCCTTGAGGGAGGCGTAGAGGGGAGCAACAGTGGTGGCAATGGCTGGCAGAAAACGGCGATAATAGTTGATCATGCCCAAGAATTCCTGCAGAGCTTTGATGGTCGAGGGAGTGGGGAAGTTCTGTTGCAGGTGGTCGAGCGCGATGCGCAGGTGATGGAGGTGTTCCTTTTTTTGAGGAAGAGAATACAAGTATGTCGTCCACATAACATACACAGAAGGGGAGGTCCCCTAAGGTGCCATCCATGAGACATAGAAAAGTAGCCCCAGCATTACGAAGGCCAAAACAGGAGAAATTGAAGGTGTATGTACCAAATAAAGTGGTGATGGCGGTCTTGGGGATGTCTTCTGAGTTAATAGGCACCTGATAATACCCCTTAAGGAGGTCGAGCATGGAAAAAACCTTCGCTTTGTGCTGGTAGGAGGTCACGTCGGCGATGTTTGGATGGGGGTAGTGATCCGGTTCTGTTTGCATGTTCTGGAGCCTGTAATCCCTGCAAGGACGGAGGGAGTCGTCTTTCTTCAGAACGATGCCATTTGGCAAAGGCCCATTTCCAATATTTCGGGCGAACGTCTGTTTGGCGGCTACCAATCGTTCCGGTGCCACACGTCTGAATTTTCCAAAGACGGGGGCTCTAGTCGTGTTGATATGATGTTAAATACCGTGTTTGACAGGAGCCGTGGGCGTTTGGCGAAGTTCCGGACGGAAAACTTCCGGGTATGACGTGAGGAGGTGTGGTGATGGGTGGCTTTTTCGCCGCTCCGGCTCATCACGGGTAGGCTTGTATGTCCTAGCGCATTCTTGTCAGCATCAGTTGACGTTGAATAGGCGTCTTCTTTGTCAGGAGTGGAGGCGTTGATGGAGGTCTTGAAGGTTGGGAAGTGGCTGTCCATAAGGGCGTCGGCTTTGGTCATCAAATCTTTTATTCGTAAACTATCAAAATTGGGTATGGCAACGCGTACAGGTTCGGTAAACAGCGTATTCAAAGGGCATGAAGTAGTTCACGTCATGAGGAGAGACATCTGTGACAGGTTACAGGCGACCGATACTGGTCATTTCCCTGAGGGCGAGCAAAGCCCTTTATTTCCCCAATGGTTGTTGAGAGAGCTGAAAAAGCTTTGCGATACGGGTGGCTGGCGACGGCGAGTACTGCTGCAGAAGGTATACTTTAAGGGTGTCATACTCTATTGGGTGTCTCCTTGTTCACAAAGCCAGTCGGATATTTACAGGATGGTGTCCTCGGTATCGCCGCGAGAATATAATCTGCTTTTGTGGTTTAGCAAGAAAGTTCTGATACAGAACTTGACCTCTGTGCGCTGAAACCAAGCAAACGTCTCTCGCTGGCGAACGACAAAAGTTTCAATGGAGAGGCGCCAAATTCTCTGAGTCCGAAATAGTACCAATGACGGAGGTATGAGGGGGGGTGGAAGGCGGGAGGAGTGAGTCGACTTCCTGGGCCACCAATGTGACGAGCCGAGAGAAGGTTGTGACTCAAAGGCAGGATAAAAGCAACTGAATAACTTTATTAAAGAACATTTGTTTATACATACAAAAACTCCAGGCAAAAAGGGCATAACAAGTTATTTCATGTTCAACTGACACCGCACCGGTTAACAGTTAACGGTGAGAAAAACAGACATGTTATTTCAGGTCCTTATCAGTGCGAGGAGAGAGCGAAGATACAAGCATAATATATAAACAAAATTAAAAGTCGTTACTATGTATGATCGTGTGACACACGATTGGCAAATATCACTGTAAAATCGTAATATTTAATGGACAACATAATGACATCATAGAGAGGCAATCTACTGTAGTTTTTGTTTTATACTTTTATGATGGTGAATCTTTACATTGAGTCTAAATCTTTATTTCCCCCTTCATTCTGTTAAGTAAGTTTCTACTGGTAGATAACAAGCAGTAATGCATAAAAAAGCTAGATTCCCTGGCAAGACAGGATTTCTCTGGTAGTAATATATTCCAGCTGGACCCACTGTATATTTACAATGGTCGAAGATGTGATTCACACTTAAAGACAAATATTATCTCCATATACTCCCATATCTACCCTCAAGGGGTTTTATAGCTTCCCACACACAAGAACACACCAGTTGAAAATAAATATCCCTTGAATATGGGAAAAAATAAAGGACATTGAAGTCTCCTCATCTATCGGGAATGTCCCCGGGGCTATGGACTTTAGAAACCAGAGTCAACACAAAGAAGAAGAAGAAGAATAAGAAGAGAGAGAGAGAGAGAGAGAGAAGAGAGGAGAGAGAGAGGAGAGAGAGAGAGAGAGAGGAGAGAGAGAGAGAGTGTCGGCTTACTCATTTGAAAAAGACTTTTGTAGAGAAATGATTGTCTTGACCCTGAAGAGAGTTTATTTAGTCATTTATTCATTTGCGTATGTGTAAATTGGAGTATTCTAATTTTGTGGTTGGATAATCTTTATAAGACATTATAATCTCAAGTATATAGATTAAGATATCCATACATATACCTAAGTATGAATTATGTGTAAGCGTAATTGTTTCCGCGTGTTTTCTAAAAAAAAAAAAAAAAAAAAAAAAAAAAAAAAAAAAAAAAAAAAAAAAAAAAAAAAAAAGGGATTAGCTAGAAAAGAAAAGAAAACTACGTTAGAATTGAAGGGGATTACAGCACATGATAAGAATAACGCAATCGATGGCAACACTAACTAAATTTCTTATTAGTTTTAAGAAAATTGCGCAAAGCAACACAAGAGAATTTATAACCTATTGATCGTTTATGCCTGAAACTCCCTATAGCGGGAGAGGTACACAAAAGATTTTTATTTTTTTCTTGAGGTTTGCCTGTGAGGTTCAATGAAGCATTTTTTTGCTGGCAAGTTTCACTAACTGTTAGTGTTTCTTTGCTCAGCAATTTTTTTTTTCCTCCGCTTGTAGCACGTAAACCCTTTTCTTTTTTCACGAGGTTACTAAACACCCGTCTACACTAATCCTTCTCTCGTTTACGAGTTTTGTTAAACCTCATACCCTACCAGCCTTTTTTTATGATGGTGAGGTTCAGCAAACCTCTCTTGTAACTGCAATAAAACTCTGTCTCGCTTTGGATATTGACTTATTCTCCTTTATGGCTGACGAATTTTCCAAAGTGGATCTGGGACGATGCTTTTGAGTCTGGTGTATTTTCCTTAAGTTTAGGTCTTTCCACTTTTTATCGTAAATAAAATTAAATATAATTTTTTTGTGTATTATAATTCATGAGTAATGTTAGTTGTTATAGTTTGAAAAAAGGTAAATACTTTTAAATTTACCTTTTTTATATATTACGAACAAGGTGTTTTTATTGCAAATAATGCTTGATTACGTTGATAGCAAATAATCCAATTTAGCCTTTTTCATTATATGATTATTTTACCAGATTCAAATTATTCGCAAGTACTAATATTTTTGCAATGCATAAGACTAAACAAATGAGTTTTCAGTTTTCTTATTTTAGCTCTGGATGATTTGAAAGAGTCAGTTTTTATGGTTAATCCTCAATCATCATGAATAAAAGAATAACCAAACTGTTCTCAAATTCATATTTAGAATATAGTTCATGCATTTAGTTAGAGTTTGTATTTATCAATTATGATGATTATTATTGTTATTACTTTCCTGTAGGATGAAATAACGTTTTCCATAATTCGTTATTAGCAAATAATCAAATTCGGGTGAGATGTTAAATATAAGTACTTTACTGATATCTCAGGAAAATGTCCCTCATGTGCAGATTGGCTAATTAACTAACTAACAAACATACAAGAAAATGTATCCCTGAATAAATCAAATAATTAACATACGGGAAGGATTTTACATTTCTATAAGCGTAAGAATTTACAAGTCTGTTTTGCTCACTTACTTTAGAATGGCTGCGTTTC
>NC_090734.1:108614878-108619878 GCF_036898095.1 Palaemon carinicauda | reverse complement strand
AAACAGAATGCTGAATATATAGTGCTTTCCTTATTACTCATAGTTAGGCTTTTGAGGAGAGAGAGAGAGAGAGAGAGAGAGAGAGAGAGAGAGAGAGAGAGAGAGAGAGAGAGAGAGAGAGAGAGAGAGAGCTAAACTAAATGAAAACTTGGGAGCATAAAAGCATTGTCAACAACCACACTTTGCAATTGCAACTGCTCTGACCTGTTCTTGAAACCTTCTCTTGGTTTGCAAACCGCCTCTGTTTGCTTTGGTCTTAATCGGCCTTAAAGGAAGAATATCCTTTCAGAGATATTTTTTTATTCTTTATTCTGTTTTTGTATTTATATTGTTAATTCTTTTTCTCTGCACAATTACCTTTCCCTAAGATGAGTAAATGTCCATAGTAGAGTTACTTTCACTAGGTTACTTTCTTATTGTAAACAATGACAATAACAACAACATGGGCCTAAAAACGTAAGAAGCAACATAATGTTTCTTGTTATTTGTTTGAAATTGGTCGAAGTGGTTGGCTCATTAAAATCAATATCAATGGAGGTAATTTTGGGAAAGTAGGAATTTAAATTTTCCACATTTATCAAGAGAATGCACAGGTATAGTAAACTGCATTTATTCATACATAAATTTGTAAGTGGTCGCAAAATGGAATTAACAGATAATAGATGGAGAAAGGGAATAACGAAATGGGTCCCTAAAAATTGCAAAAGTAGCACGGGAAGGAAGAGAAGACGATGAATTTACGAGATAAAAAAGTTTGAGGTTATGGACTGGTATAGAAAGAGCATAATCAGACTAGAACGGAATGTCATATCTGAAGACTTTGACCTGCAATGAACCAGCAACGACCGAAGATGATGTTAGTATTAGAATTTATAGAACAAATTATCATATATATATATATATATATATATATATATATATATATATATACCTATATATGTATATATGGTTTTGATCATGTATAGACCTATTCGATCATCTCAGTAATCTGATATGATTTTCAGTATCCCTTCAGTAACACATGATATCATCTATTCATTATACATCAATATATTCCTTCCACTTCCATACATTAGCAGCCTTCATCAAAGCCACCCCTCATTTACTCTCAACTTTCCTCAAGTTTCATTCTTCTTCTCACCATACCTTTCATATCCAAATAATCTTGAATTAGCATTTCGTAATCTCCCTTATGTATAGTAATAAAAAACAAGTTTACATATATATATATATATATATATATATATATATATATATATATATATATATATATATATATATGTGTGTGTGTGTGTGTGTGTATATATATATAAATATATATATACACACACACACACACATATATATATATATATATATATATATATATATATATATATATATATATATATATATATATATATATATATATATATATATATATATATATATATATATATATATATATATATATATATATATATATATGTATATATATATATATACATATATATATATATATATATATATATATATATATATATATATATATATATATATATATATATATATATGTATATATTCCTTACGGCCCCACTCGGCGACATTGCTACAACCATAAAATATCTCTGAGATACTGTCTATAAGGCATTACATCGTAAAGTTATTAAATGTATTTTCGGAAATTCTTTAGTAATAGCATTCCACAGGAAGAAATATATATGTCCTTGACAATTATTTTTGAGAAATGAAGATGAACTGAGAATCTCTCCTCTTGTCGGGTTAAGCAATTCTAGAGAAAAGTTGGATTGGAATAGCTTTAGTAGTTGACTTATTAAATAGAAGATTTTGAAAAAGAAATTTTTATAGTAGGAATTTTACAGAAAATATTTTGAAAAAGGGATTACAATTTCTGGAGAGTTTATCAACTTAGTGACAGGTCGTAATGGAATCTCCTGAAGTTCTCGTATTTCCGAAAGAAAAATATAACAAGAAATTCTATGGCCATAAAATGGAGTATTCATTTCCTTTTATCAAAGGCAGCTATTGACTTTATTCCTGTAATACTGAGACTAAGTGTAGTAAATGGCACCATAAATTGTATTGTGGTGCTACTTATATTCATTTTCCAACATGCATACATTTGATTCAACTGCGGAATTTTATTCATAATTGGGATCAGCAAGATGATATTAACATTCAAATTCCGAAAAGGTCTTTGGTGGTGAAGTTGCAAGCTTATGCCCTTATCAGAGCAACCAACACTGTCTCATATTGAATACACAACTTATTTCAGCAAAATAATATTAGATTTTCACTTGACTTGGCACCTGGATGACATAAACATTAGCCATTTAGATGATAACTAAGGTGATTATCTTTACATGTCAACATATTTACAAAAACAGCTATAAACATTTTTTTTCCTTTATATATACATTACCCTACATTTCCCTATAAAACTCTTCCATCTGTTTCTTTCTCTTTTTCCAAATATCGCCTTACAGTAGACCCCAATTTACTAGGCCCGTAGCCTTGGGACATTCTTGATGGGAAACTACGCATAAGTATCTGACTTTAACCATTTTCTTCTCGTCCCAAGAAAATTTACCTTCGTCTGAGACTTCTCCTCTGTGGCCGAGGATGTAAACATTTCGTGGGGAATACGGGGTAAAATGTGCCTAAAATTTTTTGTTTCCCAAATTATTTCTTTCCACGGATTCATATATTACGATTCCAGTAAATAAACCATAAAAGAAATATCTTTTTTTTTCTAACTTTGACATCATGTCTATGTAGGAGTTGAATATTCTAAGCGATACGAGGTCGGTTTACGGAAATTTAACAGTTTCTGTCTGCATTTACGTCAATTTCTGTCAGTTTCCCTGAACGTTATCGTCTAATCTATATTTTCCCCTGCACTTGTTTGGTGTTTCTAATTTCCCTCGCAAGTTTGTGAGTATGTACACATTTTGTTTAAATATCTAAGAGTCTCTCTCTCTCTCTCTCTCTCTCTCTCTCTCTCTCTCTCTCTCTCTCTCTCTCTCTCTCTCTCAAGAAGAAGAAAAAAAAAGAAAAAAAAGTTTTCCTCACTTATGATAGCTATCAAAGAGTTTATTAACTTACTTCACTGGATAGTTAATTATTCGTAGAGAGAGAGAGAGAGAGAGAGAGAGAGAGAGAGAGAGAGAGAGAGAGAGAGAGAGAGAGAGAGAGAGAGAGAGAGAGAGAGAGAGAGAGAGAGAGAAAGAGAGAGAGAGGGCGTGTTGAAGTAGTAAGTAAACTCGAGGAAACTTAGCATCATCAAGTACTATCAACATCAACATGGCTTCGCAACGAAAACAAAAATCTTTCTTCTCTTTGGCGGTGTATTAATTGGCTTTTGAAATCAAGCTCCCCAATTAAGAGACCTTCTTTGTTTTTAATTTCTCTTAATTAGGATCTTCCTTTTTTTGGAAAGATTCACACTTTGGATGGAAAACAAGAAATATAAAATTGATAATCCATTGGATTACTTTTCCATATGAGAGTTGTCACGTTATTGTATTTTTGGTAAATTCCTCTTTGTCCTCTTAAAACCAAAATGAGTCTAATTTCAAAACCAGTTCGTACATCGACTCTGCATGTATTTGCATTATTCCTATACGTGCATAGATGTCGTAAAATATAGTGTGAATAACTCTGACTTTTACAGTTTTAACAGATTGTTTACGAGAAAAACTATGGCTAATATTACTGCTATTAATCATTTTATTATTCTTACTGCTATTACTACTCCCTCTAATAATACTGCTAATAATAATGTTCAAGTTGCTTCACCTCTCGATTACAGAGAATAACTTGGCAATTTCCTATTATTCATCGACTCGTTTTATTCAAAACTGCCAAGTAATGAGATCTGCTCAGTAATAGCAACAAATGGACAACTTCATTACTTTTAGCAGCCAACGTTAAAAGACTCTCCGTCTCTCCTCACTATCTCTTCCCTCTATTTACATATCTCTCTGTTCAAGGGCCATTTCCTCTTTCTTCCCGAGACAAACCGTTCCTTTCCTCTTTTAAACAACGTAAAATTAGCATTCTTTTCTTTCCTCTGATCAATCATCTATTCACCAAGAAAACCGCAAAGTAGAGCTACGACGGAATTCCTCTGTGAGAGCTTACTGTATGGGAGGGTGTATATTTTTTTTTTTTAAACGGGGACGGTATCTCCGTAGAGTGTTACTCGTACCGGTAAACATTGAATAATAATGGTCGATATAGAGACATAAATTTAAATAAGTCTGTCATATGAAGTTGATTATTACGACGCTTCATTTTTCTTCAGAGTTTTTTTTTTCTGATAATGGTTTGATTCATTTAAACATTGGCTGATCGTGGAATTAAACGCATTTGAATTCTACACCACAGAGAAAATTAACGCAAAGTACATTAGTATTTCAAAGTTGTCTTGGATTCAATCAAATGCATCTTATTGACCTTCGGGATAAAAAGATGTCAGAACCTTTTAAAACGTTCATTCCTAAGAGAGGTAAAAAGTAAACATCCAATGCAACCCGCCAAGCAGGAAGGGCTTCTAATGGGAAACCGAGAGCCGGTGCAAGTGCAATTTGCCCCTTTCCGAAAAAGCTGATGGCCGCCACGTTAGGCCGATATGAAAGTCGTTTTATTATATTCAAGAAAATGTTGCTATTTTACCCCTGATCTGAATTAGGGAAAAAACCAAGGAAATAAGCAAAGGGGTCTGCCCCCTTCTATAACACTCCTATTTCCTTCATTCTTCCTCCACCTTTACCTTCCCCTACTCCCCCAACTGAGGCATTATGCCTCCTGATATAAGTAAGAATCTTTACATAAATAAAAGTGGTTGATATCCTTCATCCTTTATCCCTTACCTCTACCCAAAACCCTGAAATAAAAGTTGCTGAATTTCCTCAACCCATCTCCCCACCTCCTACTTGGGGACTGACTGGCCAGACAGTACTACATCGGATCTCTATTTCTTTTTACTATTCATTTTG
>NC_090734.1:108587378-108604878 GCF_036898095.1 Palaemon carinicauda | reverse complement strand
CGGATGCTTCCTACCTCCCACAAGAAACAAGGGGCTGCCTCCTACCTCTCACAAGAAACGAGGGGATGCTTCCTACCTCTCACAAGAAACGAGGGGATGCCTCCTACCTCTCACAAGAAACAAGGGGATACTTTCTGCTTCTCCCAAGAAACGAGGGAATGCCTCCTATCTCTCACAAGAAACGAGTGGATGCTTCCTACCTCTCATAAGAAACGAGGGGATGCCATACCTCTCACAAGAAACGAGGGGATGCTTCATACCTCTCACAAGAGACGAGGGGAATGCTTCCTACCTCTCATAAGAAACAACGGGATACTTTCTGCCTCTCACAAGAAACGAGGGAATGACTCCTACCTCTAACAAGAAACGAGTGGATGCTTCCGACCTCTCATAGGAAACGAAGGGGATGCCTTACCTCTCACAAGAAACGAGGGGATGCCTCCTACCTCTCACAAGAAACAAGGGGATACTTACTGCCTCTCACAAGAAACAAGGGAATGCCTCCTACCTCTCACAAGAAACGAGGGGATGCTTCCTACCTCTCATAAGAAACGAGGGGATGCCTTACCTCTCACAAGAAACGAGGGGATGCTTCCTACCTCTCACAAGAGACGAGGCGATGCCTCCTACCTCTTAAAAGAAGCGAGCTAATTTTTCCTACCTCTCACAAAAACCGAGTGGATGCTTTCAACCTCTCACAAGAAACGAGGGGATGCCTCCTACCTCTCACAAGAAACGAGTGGATGCTTTCTACCTCTCTTAAGAAATGAGGTGATGCCTCTACCTCTCACAAGAAACGAGGGATTGCCTACTACCTCTAACATAAAACGAAGGGATGCTTCTTACCTCCCACAAGAAACAAGGGGAAGCCTCCTACCTCTCAAAAAACCAAGTGGATGCTTCCTACATCCCACAAGAAACGAGGGGATGCCTCTTACCTCTCACATGAAACGAGTGGATGCTTCCTACCTCCACGAAGAAACGAGGGGATGCCTCCTACCTCCCAGAAGAAACGAGGGGAAGCCTCCTACCTCTCACAAAAACTGAGTGGCTGCTTCCTACCTCCCACAAGAAATGAGGGGATGCCTCCTACCTCTCACAAGAAACAAGTGGATGCTTCCTACCTCTCATAAGAAACGAGGGGATGCCTCCTACCTCTCATAAGAAACGAGGGATGCTTCCTACCTCTCAAAAGAAACGAGCGGATGCCTCCTACCTCTCACAAAAAAACGAGGGGATGCTCCCTACCTCCCAAAAGAAACAAGGGGATGCCTTCCTACCTCTCACAAAAACGAGTGGATGCTTCCTACCTCTCATGAGGAACGAGGGGATACTTCCTACCTCTCACAAAAAACGAGGGGATGCCCCTACCTCTCACAAGAAACAAGGGGATGCTTCCTACCTCTAACAAAAAACGAGGGGATGCTTCCTACCTCCCAAAACAAGAAGGGGATGCATCCTACCTCTCCCAAAAAATGAGGGGATGCTTCCTACCTCCCACAAGAAACAAGGAAATGTTTCCTACCTCTCAGAGGAAACGAGGGGATGCCTCCTACCTCTCACAAAAAACGAGGGGATGCTTCCTACCTCCCACAAGAAACGAGGGGAAGCCTCCTACCTCTCACAAAAACCGAGTGGATGCTTCCTACCTCTCATAAGAAACGAGGGGATGCCTCCTACCTCTCAAAAGAAACGAGGGGATTCTTCCTACCTATAACAAAAAACAAGGGGATGCTTCCTACCTTCCACAAGAAACAAGGGGATGCTTCCTACCTCTCCCAAGAAACGAGGGGATGCTTCCTACTTCGCAAAAGAAACGAAGGGGATGCTTCCTACCTCTCACAAGAAACGAGGGGATGCCTCCTACCTCTAACAAAAAACGAGGTGATGCTTCCTACCTCCCACAAGAAATGAGGGGATGCCTCCTACCTCTCACAAAAAACGAGGGGATGCCTCCTACCTCTCACAAGAAACGAGGGGATGCTTCCTACCTCTCACAAGAAATGAGGAGATGCCTCCTACCTCTCAAAAGAAACGAGGGAATGCTTCCTACCTCCCACAAGAAACGAGGAGATGCTTCCTACCTCTCACAAGAAACGAGGGGATGCCTCCTACCTCTAACAAAAAACGAGGTGATGCTTCCTACCTCCCACAAAAAAATGAGGGGATGACTCCTACCTCACAAAAAATGAGAGGAAGCTTCCTACCTCCCAAAAGAAACGAGGGGATGCTTCCTACCTCTCACAAGAAACGAGGGGATGCTTCCTACCTCTCACAAGAAACGAGGGGATGCTTCCTTCCTCTCACAAGAAACGATGGGATGCTTCCTACATCTCACAAGAAACGAGGGGATGCTTCCTACCTCTCACAAGAAACGAGGGGATGTTTCCTACCTCCCACAAGAAACGAGGGGATGTTTCCTACCTCCCACAAGAAACGAGGGGATGTTTCCTACCTCCCACAAGAAACGAGGGGATGTTTCCTACCTCCCACAAGAAACGAGGGGATGTTTCCTACCTCCCACAAGAAACGAGGGGATGTTTCCTACCTCCCACAAGAAACGAGGGGATGTTTCCTACCTCTAACAAGAAACGAGGGGATGCTTACTACCTCTCACAAGAAACGAGGGAATGTTTCCTACCTCCCACAAGAAACGAGGGGATGTTTCCTACCTCCCACAAGAAACGAGGGGATGTTTCCTACCTCCCACAAGAAACGAGGGGATGTTTCCTACCTCCCACAAGAAACGAGGGGATGTTTCCTACCTCCCACAAGAAACGAGGGGATGCCTCCTACCTCTCACAAGAAACGAGGGGATGCTTCCTACCTCTCATAAGAAACGAGGGGATGCCTTACCTCTCACAAGAAACGAGGGGATGCTTCCTACCTCTCACAAGAGACGAGGCGATGCCTCCTACCTCTTAAAAGAAGCGAGCTAATTTTTCCTACCTCTCACAAAAACCGAGTGGATGCTTTCAACCTCTCACAAGAAACGAGGGGATGCCTCCTACCTCTCACAAGAAACGAGTGGATGCTTTCTACCTCTCTTAAGAAATGAGGTGATGCCTCTACCTCTCACAAGAAACGAGGGATTGCCTACTACCTCTAACATAAAACGAAGGGATGCTTCTTACCTCCCACAAGAAACAAGGGGAAGCCTCCTACCTCTCAAAAAAACCAAGTGGATGCTTCCTACATCCCACAAGAAACGAGGGGATGCCTCTTACCTCTCACATGAAACGAGTGGATGCTTCCTACCTCCACGAAGAAACGAGGGGATGCCTCCTACCTCCCAGAAGAAACGAGGGGAAGCCTCCTACCTCTCACAAAAACTGAGTGGCTGCTTCCTACCTCCCACAAGAAATGAGGGGATGCCTCCTACCTCTCACAAGAAACAAGTGGATGCTTCCTACCTCTCATAAGAAACGAGGGGATGCCTCCTACCTCTCATAAGAAACGAGGGATGCTTCCTACATCTCAAAAGAAACGAGCGGATGCCTCCTACCTCTCACAAAAAAACGAGGGGATGCTCCCTACCTCCCAAAAGAAACAAGGGGATGCCTCCTACCTCTCAAAAAAAACGAGTGGATGCTTCCTACCTCTCATGAGGAACGAGGGGATACTTCCTACCTCTCACAATAAACGAGGGGATGCCCCTACCTCTCACAAGAAACAAGGGGATGCTTCCTACCTCTAACAAAAAACGAGGGGATGCTTCCTACCTCCCAAAACCAAGAAGGGGATGCATCCTACCTCTCCCAAAAAATGAGGGGATGCTTCCTACCTCCCACAAGAAACAAGGAAATGTTTCCTACCTCTCAGAGGAAACGAGGGGATGCCTCCTACCTCTCACAAAAAACGAGGGGATGCTTCCTACCTCCCACAAGAAACGAGGGGAAGCCTCCTACCTCTCACAAAAACCGAGTGGATGCTTCCTACCTCTCATAAGAAACGAGGGGATGCCTCCTACCTCTCAAAAGAAACGAGGGGATTCTTCCTACCTATAACAAAAAACAAGGGGATGCTTCCTACCTTCCACAAGAAACAAGGGGATGCTTCCTACCTCTCCCAAGAAACGAGGGGATGCTTCCTACTTCGCAAAAGAAACGAAGGGGATGCTTCCTACCTCTCACAAGAAACGAGGGGATGCCTCCTACCTCTAACAAAAAACGAGGTGATGCTTCCTACCTCCCACAAGAAATGAGGGGATGCCTCCTACCTCTCACAAAAAACGAGGGGATGCCTCCTACCTCTCACAAGAAACGAGGGGATGCTTCCTACCTCTCACAAGAAATGAGGAGATGCCTCCTACCTCTCAAAAGAAACGAGGGAATGCTTCCTACCTCCCACAAGAAACGAGGAGATGCTTCCTACCTCTCACAAGAAACGAGGGGATGCCTCCTACCTCTAACAAAAAACGAGGTGATGCTTCCTACCTCCCACAAAAAAATGAGGGGATGACTCCTACCTCACAAAAAATGAGAGGAAGCTTCCTACCTCCCAAAAGAAACGAGGGGATGCTTCCTACCTCTCACAAGAAACGAGGGGATGCTTCCTACCTCTCACAAGAAACGAGGGGATGCTTCCTTCCTCTCACAAGAAACGATGGGATGCTTCCTACATCTCACAAGAAACGAGGGGATGCTTCCTACCTCTCACAAGAAACGAGGGGATGTTTCCTACCTCCCACAAGAAACGAGGGGATGTTTCCTACCTCCCACAAGAAACGAGGGGATGTTTCCTACCTCCCACAAGAAACGAGGGGATGTTTCCTACCTCCCACAAGAAACGAGGGGATGTTTCCTACCTCCCACAAGAAACGAGGGGATGTTTCCTACCTCCCACAAGAAACGAGGGGATGTTTCCTACCTCTAACAAGAAACGAGGGGATGCTTACTACCTCTCACAAGAAACGAGGGAATGTTTCCTACCTCCCACAAGAAACGAGGGGATGTTTCCTACCTCCCACAAGAAACGAGGGGATGTTTCCTACCTCCCACAAGAAACGAGGGGATGTTTCCTACCTCCCACAAGAAACGAGGGGATGTTTCCTACCTCCCACAAGAAACGAGGGGATGTTTCCTACCTCCCACAAGAAACGAGGGGATGTTTCCTACCTCTAACAAGAAACGAGGGGATGCTTACTACCTCTCATTAGAAACGAGGGGATGCTTCCTACCTCTCACAAGAAACGAGGTGATGCTTCCTACCTCTCAGAAGAAACGAAGGGATTCTTCCTACCTCTCACAAGAAACGAGGGGAAGCTTCCTACCTCTCACAAGAAACGAGGGGATGCTTCCTACCTCTCACTGGAAACGAGGGGATGCTTCCTACATCTCACAAGAAACGAGGGGATGCTTCCTACCTCTCACAAGAAACGAGGGGATTCCTCCTACCTCTCACAAGAAACGAGGGGATGCATCCTACCTCTCAAATGAAACTAGGTGATGCTTCCTACCTCTCACAAGAAACGAGGGGATGCTTCCTACCTCTCACAAGAAACGAGGGGATGCTTCCTACATCTCACAAGAAACGAGGGGATGCTTCCTACCTCTCACAAGACACGAGGGGATTCCTCCTACCTCTCACAAGAAACGAGGGGATGCATCCTACCTCTCAAATGAAACAAGGTGATGCTTCCTACTTCTCAAAAGAAACGAGGGTATGACTCCTACCTCTCACAAAAAACGAGGGGATGTTTCCTACCTCTAACAAGAAACGAGGGGATGCTTACTACCTCTCACAAGAAACGAGGGGATACTTCCTACCTCTCACAAGAAACGAGGTGATGCTTCCTATCTCTCAGAAGAAACGAGAGGATGCTTCCTACCTCCCACAAGAAACGAGGGGATGCTTCCTACCTCTCACAAAAAACGAGGGGATGCTTCCTACCTCCCACAAGAAAGAAGGGGATGCTTCCTACCTCTCACAAGAAACGAGGTTATGCTTCTTACCTCTCAAAAGAAACGAGGGGGTGCTTCCTACCTCTTACAAGAAACGAGGGGATGCTTCCTACCTCTCACAAGAAACGAGGGGATGCTTCCTACCTCTCACAAGAAACGAGGGGATGCTTCCTATATCTCACAAGAAACAAGGGGATGCTTCCTACATCTCACAAGAAACGAGGGGATTCCTCCTACCTCTCACAAGAAACGAGGTGATGCTTCCTACCTCTCACGAGAAACGAGGGTATTCCTCCTACCTCTCACAAGAAACGAGGGGATGCTCCCTACTTCTCACAAGAAACGAGGGTATGACTCCTACCTCTCACAAAAAACGAGGGGATGTTTCCTACCTCTAACAAGAAACGAGGGGATGCTTACTACCTCTCAAAAGAAACGAGGGGATACTTCCTACCTCTCACAAGAAACGAGGTGATGCTTCCTACCTCTCACGAGAAACGAGGGTATTCCTCCTACCTCTCACAAGAAACGAGGGGATGCTCCCTACTTCTCACAAGAAACGAGGGTATGACTCCTACCTCTCACAAAAAACGAGGGGATGTTTCCTACCTCTAACAAGAAACGAGGGGATGCTTACTACCTCTCAAAAGAAATGAGGGGATACTTCCTACCTCTCACAAGAAACGAGGGGATGCTTCCTACCTCTCACAAGAAACGAGGGGATGCTTCCTTCCTCTCACAAGTAACGATAGGATTATTCCTACCTCTCACAAGAAACGAGGGGACGTTTCCTACCTCTCACAAGAAACGAGGGGATGCTTATTACCTCTCACAAAAAACGAGAGGATGCTTCCTACCTCTCACAAGAAACAAGGTGATGCTTCCTATCTCTCAGAAGAAACGAGTGGATTCTTCCTACCTCTCACATAAAACGAGGGTATTCCTCCTACCTCTCACAAGAAACGAGGGGATGCATCCTACCTCTCAAATGAAACGAGGTGATGCTTCCTACCTCTCACAAGAAACGAGGGGATGCTTCCTACCTCTCACAAGAAACGAGGGTATGACTCCTACCTCTCACAAAAAACGAGGGGATGTTTCCTACCTCTAACAAGAAACGAGGGGTGCTTACTACCTCTCACAAGAAACGAGGGGATGCTTCCTACCTCTCACAAGAAACAAGGTGATGCTTCCTACCTCTCAGAAGAAACGAGGGGATGCTTCCTATCTCTCACAAGAAACGAGGGGATGCTGCCTACCTCCCACAAGAAAGAAGGGGATGCTTCCTACCTCTCACAAGAAACGAGGTTATGCTTCCTACCTCTCAAAAGAAACGAGGGGATGCTTCTTACCTCTTACAATAAACGAGGGGATGCTTCCTACCTCTCACAAGAAACGAGGGGATGCTTCCTACCTCTCACAAGAAACGAGGGGATGCTTCCTACATCTCACAAGAAACGAGGGGATGCTTCCTACATCTCACAAGAAACGAGGGGATTCCTCCTACCTCTCAAAAGAAACGAGGTGATGCTTCCTACCTCTCACAAGAAACGAGGGGATTCCTCCTACCTCTCACAAGAAACGAGGTGATGCTTCCTACCTCTCACAAGAAACGAGGGGATGCTTCCTACCTCTCACAAGAAACGAGGGGATTCCTCCTACCTCTCACAAGAAACGAGGTGATGCTCCTTACTTCTCACAAGAAACGAGGGGATGCTTCCTACCTCTCACAAGACACGAGGGGATTCCTCCTACCTCTCACAAGAAACGAGGGGATGCATCCTACCTCTCAAATGAAACGAGGTGATGCTTCCTACTTCTCAAAAGAAACGAGGGTATGACTCCTACCTCTCACAAAAAACGAGGGGATGTTTCCTACCTCTAACAAGAAACGAGGGGATGCTTACTACCTCTCACAAGAAAATAGGGAATACTTCCTACCTCTCACAAGAAACGAGGTGATGCTTCCTATCTCTCAGAAGAAACGAGGGGATGCTTCCTACCTCCCACAAGAAACGAGGGGATGCTTCTTACCTCTCACAAAAAAACGAGGGGATGCTTCCTACCTCCCACAAGAAAGAAGGGGATGCTTCCTACCTCTCACAAGAAACGAGGTTATGCTTCTTACCTCTCAAAAGAAACGAGGGGGTGCTTCCAACCTCTTACAAAAAACGAGGGGATGCTTCCTACCTCTCACAAGAAACGAGGGGATGCTTCCTACCTCTCACAAGAAACGAGGGGATGCTTCCTATATCTCACAAGAAACAAGGGGATGCTTCCTACATCTCACAAGAAACGAGGGGATTCCTCCTACCTCTCACAAGAAACGAGGTGATGCTTCCTACCTCTCACGAGAAACGAGGGTATTCCTCCTACCTCTCACAAGAAACGAGGGGATGCTCCCTACTTCTCACAAGAAACGAGGGTATGACTCCTACCTCTCACAAAAAACGAGGGGATGTTTCCTACCTCTAACAAGAAACGAGGGGATGCTTACTACCTCTCAAAAGAAACGAGGGGATACTTCCTACCTCTCACAAGAAACGAGGTGATGCTTCCTACCTCTCAGAAGAAACGAGGGGATGCTTCCTACCTCTCACAAGAAACGAGGGGATGCTTCCTACCTCTCACAAAAAACGAGGGGATGCTTCCTACCTCTCACAAGAAACGAGGTTATGCTTCTTACCTCTCAAAAGAAACGAGGGGGTGCTTCCTACCTCTTACAAGAAACGAGGGGATGCTTCCTACCTCTCACAAGAAACGATGGGATGCTTCCTACCTCTCACAAGAAACGAGGGGATGCTTCATACATCTCACAAGAAACAAGGGGATGCTTCCTACATCTCACAAGAAACAAGGGGATTCCTCCTACCTCTCACAAGAAACGAGGGGATGCATCCTACCTCTCAGAAGAAACGAGGGGATGCTTCCTACCTCTCACAAGAAACGAGGGGATGCTTCCTACCTCTCACAAGAAACGAGGTGATGCTTCCTACCTCTCAGAAGAAACGAGGGGATGCTTCCTACCTCTCACAAGAAACGAGGGGATGCTTCCTACCTCCCACAAGAAAGAAGGGGATGCTTCCTACCTCTCACAAGAAACGAGGTTATGCTTCTTACCTCTCAAAAGGAACGAGGGGGTGCTTCCTACCTCTTACAAAAAACGAGGGGATGCTTCCTACCTCTCACAAGAAACGAGGGGATGCTTCCTACCTCTCACAAGAAACGAGGGGATGCTTCCTATATCTCACAAGAAACAAGGGGATGCTTCCTACATCTCACAAGAAACGAGGGGATTCCTCCTACCTCTCACAAGAAACGAGGTGATGCTTCCTACCTCTCACGAGAAACGAGGGTATTCCTCCTACCTCTCACAAGAAACGAGGGGATGCTCCCTACTTCTCACAAGAAACGAGGGTATGACTCCTACCTCTCACAAAAAACGAGGGGATGTTTCCTACCTCTAACAAGAAACGAGGGGATGCTTACTACCTCTCAAAAGAAACGAGGGGATACTTCCTACCTCTCACAAGAAACGAGGTGATGCTTCCTACCTCTCAGAAGAAACGAGGGGATGCTTCCTACCTCTCACAAGAAACGAGGGGATGCTTCCTACCTCTCACAAAAAACGAGGGGATGCTTCCTACCTCCCACAAGAAAGAAGGGGATGCTTCCTACCTCTCACAAGAAACGAGGTTATGCTTCTTACCTCTCAAAAGAAACGAGGGGGTGCTTCCTACCTCTTACAAGAAACGAGGGGATGCTTCCTACCTCTCACAAGAAACGATGGGATGCTTCCTACCTCTCACAAGAAACGAGGGGATGCTTCCTACCTCTCACAAGAAACGAGGTGATGCTTCCTACCTCTCACAAGGAACGAGGGTATTCCTCCTACCTCTCACAAGAAACGAGGGGATGCATCCTACCTCTCAAATGAAACGAGGTGATGCTTCCTACCTCTCACAAGAAACGAGGGTATGACTCCTACCTCTCACAAGAAACGAGGGGATTCCTCCTACCTCTCACAAGAAACGAGGGGATGCTTACTACCTCTCAGAAGAAACGAGGGAATGCTTCCTACCTCTCACAAGAAACGAGGTTATGCTTCCTACCTCTCAGAAGAAACGAGGGTATTCTTCCTACCTCTCACAAGAAACGAGGGGAAGCTTCCTACAACTCACAAGAAACGAGAGGAAGCTTCCTACCTCCCACAAGAAACGAGGGGATGCTTCCTACCTCTCACAAGAAACGAGGGGATGCTTCCTACCTCTCACAAGAAACGAGGGGATGCTTCTTTCCTCTCACAAGTAACGATGGGATGATTCCTACATCTCACAAGAAATGAGGGGATGCATCCTACCTCTCACAAGAAACGAGGGGACGTTTCCTACCTCTCACAAGAAACGAGGGGATGCTTATTACCTCTCACAAGAAACGAGAGGATGCTTCCTACCTCTCACAAGAAACGAGGTGATGCTTCCTACCTCTCAGAAGAAACGAGTGGATTCTTCCTACCTCTCACAAGAAACGAGGGGAAGCTTCCTACCTCTCACAAGAAACGAGGGGATGCTTCCTACCTCTCACAAGAAACGAGGGGATGCTTCCTACTTTTCACAAGAAACGAGGGGATGCTTCCTACATCTCACAAGTAACGAGGGGATGCTTCCTACCTCTCACAAGAAACGAGGGTATTCCTCCTACCTCTCACAAGAAACGAGGGGATGCATCCTACCTCTCAAAAGAAACGAGGTGATGCTTCCTACCTCTCACAAGAAACGAAGGGATGCTTCCTACCTCTCACAAGAAACGAGGGTATGACTCCTACCTCTCACAAAAAACGAGGGGATGTTTCCTACCTCTAACAAGAAACGAGGGGATGCTTACTACCTCTCAGAAGAAACGAGGGGCTGCTTCCTACCTCTCACAAGAAACGAGGTGATGCTTCCTACCTCTCAGAAGAAACGAGGGGATGCTTCCTATCTCTCACAAGAAACGAGGGGATGCTGCCTACCTCCCACAAGAAAGAAGGGGATGCTTCCTACCTCTCACAAGAAACGAGGTTATGCTTCCTACCTCTCAAAAGAAACGAGGGGATGCTTCTTACCTCTTACAATAAACGAGGGGATGCTTCCTACCTCTCACAAGAAACGAGGGGATGCTTCCTACCTCTCACAAGAAACGAGGGGATGCTTCCTACATCTCACAAGAAACGAGGGGATTCCTCCTACCTCTCACAAGAAACGAGGTGATGCTTCCTACCTCTCACAAGAAACGAGGGGATTCCTCCTACCTCTCACAAGAAACGAGGTGATGCTTCCTACCTCTCACAAGAAACGAGGGGATGCTTCCTACCTCTCACAAGAAACGAGGGGATTCCTCCTACCTCTCACAAGAAACGAGGTGATGCTCCCTACTTCTCACAAGAAACGAGGGGATGCTTCCTACCTCTCACAAGAAACGAGGGGATTCTTCCTACCTCCGAGAAGAAACGAGGTGATGCTTCCCACCTCTCACAAGAAACGAGGGGATGCTTCCTATCTCTCACAAGAAACGAGGGGATTCCTCCTACCTCTCACAAGAAACGAGGTGATGCTTCCTACCTCTCACAAAAAACGAGGGTATGCCTTCTACCTCCCACAAGAAACGAGGTGATGCTTCCTACCTCTCACAAGAAACGAGGGGATGCTTCTTACCTCTCACAAGAAACGAGGGTATGCCTCCTACATCTCACAAGAAACGAGGGGATGCTTCCTACCTCTCACAAGAAACGAGGGTATGCCTCGTACCTCTCACAAGAAACGAGGGGAAGCTTCCTACCTCTCACAAGAAACGAAGGGATGCCTCCTACCTCTCACAAGAAACGAGGGGAGGCCTCCTATCTCTCACAAGAAACGAGGGGATGCTTCCTACATCTCATAAGAAGCAAGGCGATGCCTCCTACCTCCCACGAGAAACGAAGATATGTCTCCTACTTCTCACAAGAAACGAGGGAATGCCTCCTACCTCTCACAACCTCTGAAAAGAAATGTGGGGATGCTTCCTACCTCTCACAAGAAACGAGAAGATGCCTCCTACCTCCCACAAGAAACGAAGGGATGTTTCCTACCTCCCAAAAGAAAATTCTACAATGAAATTTCGCAAGAAATTTCCACGACAAAATAGGATTAGGAAAGACAACAATGGCCTGCAAAAGGTCACCATTTTTCATTTATCTGCTGGATGTTGAAAGAATTTCCATGGAATAAAAACACGAGAATGTAATCAGTTTGGTATGTACTCCTTTGTTTTAATTATTTTGCATGATCATTGTAATGCTTGAAAGATAATTTGTCTAATATAATTTTTTATTGAAAATTAATGACTAAACTTTACAATGATTACAGTGAGAGTAAAAGTAATCTTTAGAATTCCGAATATCATTCAACTAAGTTTTTATTCATAAAATGGAACTATAATCGTAGTGGTACACTGGATACTCATGATCTGTGAGAAAGGAGTTCCCTCTGAGTTCTTGGCAAGATAGTTTTTATTTATGTGTACAGCCTTACTGTCTTTATAGCAGAGGTAAGGTGTTTGGTGAGAATGCCAAAAGGTCTAGATGCTGAGTCATCTTCAGCAATTACTTGGACATCCCTGGTCCTGCCTTGTGTGGAAAGGGGATTTCGGAGGTAAGCACGCCCATGTTTGGTGTCTTGGACATTGGGTAAAGGCGTAATAACCTGACCTTCACTATTAGAAGTGCAATAAGTGACAAAACTGCAAAATGAAGTTAAGACCAAGGAGGTCCAGGCAATGGTGGACGATGACTCAGAATATATATCTATAGAGTTCCTCACACCGACCGCTTCCGGGCTTAAAGTCTGTTACCCTCAACTATTGTACACCGCATAGGCTATGCAAAATCTACTCATAAAGTTTACGAAACAATAGTAAAACTTTACCAACAAATGCAAGTGATAGCCAACTTACATGAAATACAATTATATTTAAGATTTAACATAAGTATCTAGAGTAATATACTAAATCCACCGAATACTCACGGCACACCACAACTAGATAATACACAGGAGTTCTTATGAAGAATAAGTTGGTCTTAAGTTGACTTCGTAAACTCTTATGAAGCGAGGGACAGACTACGTTGCTTTGTTTCAAATATAAAAGGTTGATATGTAGGAACACAGCTTCTGACGTTGAAAGATGAAATTTCTTTTTAAACTCCTTTATCTTCTTAAAAATATTATATCGTTGTAACTTGCAATTTCAGTAACAAATGCCAGGTCACAGTGGATGTAGCTGAAATGTCTCCAAACAACAGCAGTTATTAGTCTAGTCTGCCTCCTCTCTATCGTCACCTGTCCTTTATATACGAGGGACAAATACTCTCGAATATTCTTGACGGACAAGAGGCACCAACGACAACCATTTTGCAACATGAGGTATTTGATGACAAATGAAAAAATAGACATTTCAAATCCAATTTTACATGGATTTTATGCCATATGCATAAAGCAGTAAAAAATACGGGATAGTTTAAAGGCTGCTAGAGAATGTCAGAGGAAAGGGACAGTGGCATCATCCTAACAAGCAGCAAATGCACTAGAGACTGACTATATATACATATGATCAGCGCCCAGTCCCCCTCTGAACCAAATCTGGGATCAGGGAGGGCCAGGCCAAGGCTGCCATTGACTCAGAAGGTAAATATATCAGCTCCTCCAAACCTCCCATTTTTAGCTCTCAAGGATGGTCAGGTTGCAGCGACAAAGGCAACTAATGTAAATTGAGCATGACTTGAACCTCACTTTGGCGATCACCAGCCAAAGACGTTACGATCAGCGTACCACAAAAACTTATATAAGTTACAAAAACACTACTGTACTGAATGAGTTTAAATTTACTTGCTTGGGTATCATAACGTATAAAATAATAAAATTTCTCAAAGCAAAATCTATAATTTTTAAGATGATATGACCTGAATAATGAAATGAGATATCACTGAAAAGACTTTATTTCATAAAAGTTTTACGTGAAAGAAGAGCGAATGCTCTCTCTCTCTCTCTCTCTCTCTCTCTCTCTCTCTCTCTCTCTCTCTCTCTCTCTCTCTCCAGAATCATCATATATCGAAAGATGAATTCCAATATCGTGATCGGGTTACCTAATGTGTCTTCCAAACATTTCCAAAATGCATTCTGGTTTTACTCAGTTTCTGCAGAATTCACAAGTTTTTTTCTTCAGCATCTTTTAGATTCTCAGGAGATTTCCAGATGTGGAGCTTTAGCTCTAAGACATTTTTATGAGTTGTTTTTGTGTGCAAGAGTCAGGTAGATAATTGTCATAAACTAGAATAGATTCTTATTTTTGAGTATGATAGCAAGAGTAGATTTTTTTCTTAAGGGATATATTCAGACCATATCTACATTCTTTATCACGTGTTATTTAGTCTGTATTTTACTTTTATTATCCAACATGTTATTCTACTTGTGTATATATATATATATATATATATATATATTCCCGTTTAAAAGGAAAATATATATATATATATATATATATATATATATATATATATATATATATATATATATATATGCGAAAAAATCACAGGAAAAGGTGATGCTCAGATGCAGAAGAACCACAGGGAAAATGAAAATACGAAATATACGCTTAAGTCCTGACTAGTTTCGTGATACTTCTTCAGAGGACTGATTTATTTAGAGAGGTTTCTTTACATTTTACAGGGAAAGCAAACGTACGAACATACATATAGAGATTTAGAGAACGATGACACTCCCTTACCAGCTACCTGGGCTTGGGTCAGGTGTTAAGGGAGTCCCCAAGCTCATTAGACACCTGCCCAAAAGGGTCATTTCTAGTGGCGGGTAAATTTTTTTTCTTTTTCAGTACAGTTTATTTATATGAAAACACGGTAGCCTTATCTATATAAATACATAATCAAAACATACACATACATACAAATATATACATATACATACAGATACACATACATATACATACTGTATATACATATATACATATATACACACATACATATATATACACATACATATATACACACACACACGTATATATATAT
Source organism: Palaemon carinicauda (assembly GCF_036898095.1). NCBI lineage: Eukaryota > Metazoa > Arthropoda > Malacostraca > Decapoda > Palaemonidae > Palaemon > Palaemon carinicauda. The sequence continues at coordinate 108,589,881 of NC_090734.1, read as the reverse complement.
ATATATATATACATACATATGCATATATATATTTATATACATACAACATTAATATCATAAAAATATATTCATGTATATATCAATACTTATATCTAGCATAACACTTTATAGTGCCAATATACTTATGCATACTATATAAAATAATTGTATCCTTTAATGAATGGTAGCTTAGTTCTAAATATTAACTTCACAGCGATGTTAATTATTCACAATACATTCAATTCTACATTAAGTGGTTAATGTTTTTTATATAGCTTACAAATCTCTTTACATATAAAGGCGTCGAGTTTGTACATTCCATGACCAATATTCAAGTTGTTTTCAAAGGTTTCTTTCATGAAACTGGACTCTATGATGTTTCTTTCCACTAAGTTATTTGAATGAACCAATTTATTTGCACCTGACCAATTAATAGTGTGATTTTTATCTCTAACGTGAGCAAAGAGTGCATTATTATCTTGAGCATACCTTACACTTTTCTTATGTTGTTCAATTCTCTTTTTTAGGGCTTTACCAGTTTGACCAATATAGTATTTTTCACAAGCATTGCATGGAATACGATATACACATCCCTTGGTAATGTCAGGAGAATTCTTTATTAAGACTGTTTTTATTGTATTTTTACTCTTAAATGCTACATTTACATTCAAGTTTTTCAACAGTTGGGGAATTTCTTTAAAAGAATTACAATAAGGTAGTACAAGTAAATTTTGTGTGTTGTAGTTTTTTCTGTTATCATTACCGAATAAAGTCTTTTTTGCTGTTCTTAGGGCATCATCTCACACAATTTCAGGATACTTTAGTTTTTTACCTATTGCTCTAATCCCATTTATTTCGTCATCAATATATTCAGGGCTGCACACTCGAAATGCTCTTAAAAACATTAAGTAAATACAGATTTCTTAACTTTGTTGCCTTGGTTTGAGTAGTAATGGACATATGCCGAGATATTCATTGGCTTTCTGTATACACTGTATGCGACAGTCCAAAAAAGGTAGGGTACACTTATTCTCCAGCTCCATAGTGAAATTTATTGATAGTACCAAACTATTCAGTCTAAGAAAAAAGTTATCTAGATTTTCATTTCCTGGCCACACATATATTATATCGTCAATATATCGAAACCATTTTACATTATTAGGTATGATGTTATTTAAGATTCTGCTTTCAAAAAATTCCATAAATAGATTGCTCAATACTGGGGATAAAGGGGTTCCCATAGCCATACCAAATGTTTGTGCATAAAATCTCCCATTGAGTTCAAATTTACAATCTTTTATACATAGTTTAATTAATTCTATTAAAGTGTGTTTGGAGAATGGTAGATTCAATTGTCTATTATCTAATGTTTCAGATGAAAATTTCAATTCACCAAAACACGTTAAATTGTTTATCTGTGATGAAAAAAATATTGTTTTTACCAGTTAAAAAAATTTAAAAAAAACGATTTTTTAACATTTATTTTCACCTGTACCTAGAAGTGTCATTATTATTATTATTATTATTATTATTATTATTATTATTATTATTATTATTACTTATTTCATTATTATTATTATTATTATTATTATTATTATTATTATTATTATTATTATTATTATTATTATTATTATTATTATTATTATTATTTATTTTATTCTTATTATTATTATTATTATTATTATTATTATTATTATTATCATTTTCATATTATTATTATTAGTATTAGTATTTTTATCATCATTATTATTACTATTATTAATAATAATAATATTATTATTATTATTATTATTGTTATTGTTATTATTATTATTATTATTATTATTATTATTATTAATAGGAAAAACAATATATATAAATATGTATATATATATATATATATATATATATATATATATATATATTTCAATAATTAAAATTTTGATTCGAAAAGATTGTTCCTATCAAATGTCAGTCTATGATAAAACAATGTGGGAAGAATCAAAACCTGAAAAAGATATGAAAATAAACAATAATTGAATAAATAAAAAAATCCTTAAACGTTGGAAACTAGCAATAAAAAATAACTGTAAAGAATTGAAAGGAAGAGAAAATAAACTGAAATTGAAAGGAAACGAACAAAGCAATATGTTGATACTCTGTTAGCAAAGGCGTTTCCGTATAGTTAAACATAAGCTGTGGTGTCTATATTTCTGTGTTGGTTATTAGAAAGGAAAATATGGAAGTCGTTAAGTACTGGTTCACTAAACGAAGCTTATAGACCATTATTTTATTTAGTTAGGAGATGCTGGGGGGTATCTAATGCGTTATTCCCAAGATTATCTCGTACTTGCGAACTAATATAACTTCACGAAAACCTATTCCATGAATCCCATCTCTCTCTCTCTCTCTCTCTCTCTCTCTCTCTCTCTCTCTCTCTCTCTCTCTTTATTTTGTTGACCCACATCCTATGCCCCAAGCTATACGTCTCTCCTTATTTAAGGTTTCACCAACATCAGAAGAAAACAAAACTCGAAACGCCTTT
>NC_090734.1:108537378-108579878 GCF_036898095.1 Palaemon carinicauda | reverse complement strand
ATCAAAAATTTAGGCCTTTATTTAAAGAGGGAATTCATCAGTTATACTTCCTGTATCATATAATTAGATGCGAGACATAGTTCGTTAATTTCCAGTTTTTTTTTTCTTTTTTTTTTACTCCTTTTAGTTTTCGTCAATATCATTACAATTTTATGAAATATATAAACAATACTTTGTAATAATTAATGCAGTCTTAGTACTTTTTTTCGACTTTATTCGATGCTGTTTTAGTCTACCATTATTTGCTGTTTATACTTTTATCTTGTTTAGGGTTCTATCTTATGCAAATATCTACTTGTAAATGCATACTGTGAAATGCACAATGTAAATATGGGAAGTAAAAGATTGATTTGACTTTATTTGTCTTGATTGTTAAGTTATACAACTTAATATTTCGCAGAAGATACACAGTTTTTCGAACCAATATTGTTTGGAGTTTTAGTAAGTACAATTATCTGTTTTTTTTTTCTTTTTTTTTTATTTTTACTAGGAACATTAACCTCTAAAGTGGGTGGCTATAAACCTTGAGTGTACTACACAAAAAATGTTTCAATTAATCCATAGATGAAATAAAAGAAAGCTAACACGGAAAATTAGGAATAAATGAATACAAGAATTAATGGAAACCACTGATCACATCCACTATATTTTCCATCACATACACAGAGCAGTGAACCCATGATCTATCAAATATGTCGATGGAAAACATATCCAAAAATGTCAATGAATCAACGAGAAGTTCAGAGTTCGACACCCGGTGCTGCTCTAATATTGTAAATAAAATGTCCAGAATTTATGACACACGCGACCTGACAAACACATATACGGAAGGAAATACCACACAAAGATTTCGTACTTCATATTCCCTTGATGGGAACTGACACAACAGACAAGAGACAGACCAGAGAAGATCTGCGCGTCACACGTTTGCTAATATTCTGGACGGTAATAACAGTAGCAGTGACATATGTTGTATCCTGCATATATGAGTGAATGTGGGAATATTTTGCAGGTGTGATTTCGTCATTGTTGATTCAAGTTCGGTTGCAACATATTCTTCATGAGAGAGAGAGAGAGAGAGAGAGAGAGAGAGAGAGAGAGAGAGAGAGTTTTCCTCTGTTAGTTTCAACATTTGCGTTCATTTTGCCAGTTACGCCCTCGTTTTTCACGAAAATTTTTCTTTTGAAGAGATGTTTGTGCAGTAGTGTATTTAGTACATTCATACCTGTACTGGTCTCTGATCTGTATTAATAGTTGTGTTGTTTATATGTAATAAATTAAAGTTATATCAATTTTTCAAATATGAAGGGAGGAAATTCATTAATTGTATAGTTATATATGTTTGCATAATTTAAGATAAAATATACTATATATTTTATTTCAGAAATGTTTAAAATTTTAATAGTTGGGGTTACTTCCTGCGTCAAAAAAAAAAATATTATATATGAAAATGAATTTATAAGATTTAAATTGAGCTCAAATTTTCTACAATACTGTAGGAGATAGAATCCCAATTCAAATGCATTTCACATAAGTTAGGATGAAGAAGTCAGTTCTTTTGCAGTTTATATACAAAGAATCAATTCAGAGTTAGCTACAAAAAAAAAAGATAAATAACAAAGAAACGCTTTTTGTGCATTCTGTAACATATGTTTTGTTACAATTATGCTAAGACATATTATGCTAAATCATATTATAAAATTAGTTTCAATTTCATTGGCACGAAAATTTTATTTTGAAAAATCACATACAACCAAAGGCAAGGCCAAACAACTCTCTCTCTCTCTCTCTCTCTCTCTCTCTCTCTCTCTCAATGGTTGGTTTAAAATAAACTCTCTCTCTCTCTCTCTCTCTCTCTCTCTCTCTCTCTCAATGGTTGGTTTTAAAAACTTTGTCTCTCTCTCAAGGGTTGGATTAAAACAAATTCTCTCTCTCTCTCTCTCTCTCTCTCTCTCTCTCTCTAGGGTTGGTTTAAAATAAGTCTCTCTCTCTCTCTCTCTCTCTCTCTCTCTCTCTTGGGTTGGTTTAGAATAAACATCTCTCGCTCTCTCTCTCTCTCTCTCTCTCTCTCTCTCTCTTTTTTGGGTTGGTTTAAAATAAACATCTCTCTCTCTCTCTCTCTCTCTCTCTCTCTCTCTCTCTCTCTTGGAAACGCCGCCATTCTAAAGTAAGAGAGCAAATCAGACTTTTAAATTCCTACGCTTATGGAAAGGTGAAATCCTTTCCCTATATTTATTATTTGATTTATACAGGGATGCCTTTTCTTGCATGACTATTAGTTAGCTAGTTAATTAGCCAATCTGCACATGAGGGAAGTTTCCTGAGATATCAGTAAAGTACATATGTTAAACATCTCACCAGAATATGATTATTTGCTAATAACGAACTATAGAAAACGCAATTTCATCCTACAGGAAAGTAATGAAAATAATAATCATCATAATTGAAAAATGCAAACTGTAAATAAATGCATGAACTATATTGTAAATATGAATTTAAGAAAAAAATAGTGCATAAAAAAATGAAAAGACTTAAACTTTAGAAAAATACACCAGCCTCAAAAGCATGGTCCCAGATCCACTTTGGAAAATTCGTCAGGCTAAAAAGGAGAATAAGCCAATATCCGAAGCGAGGCAGAGTTTAATGGCAGTTACAAGAGAGATTTGTTGAACCTCACCAACATAAAAAAAGGCTGGTGAACCTCAGTAGGCTATGAGGCTTAAAAAACTCGTAAACGAGAGAAAGGTTTACTCCAGACGGCTGTTTAGTAACCTCGTGAAAAAAGAAAAGGGTTTGCGTGCTACAAGCGGAGGAAAAAAAATGCTGAACAATGAAACATTAACAGTTTGTGAAACTTGCCACCAAAAAAAAAGCTTCATTGAACCTCGCAGGCAAACCTCAAGAAAAAAAAATAAAAACATTTTGTGTACCTCTCCTGCTAAAAGGGAATTTCAGGCATAAACAATCAATAGGTTATAAATTATCTTGTGTTGCTTTGCGCAATTTTCTTAAAACTAAGAAGAAATTTAGTTAATGTTGCCATATATTGCGTTATTCTTATCAAGTGCTGTAATCCCCTTCAATTCTAACGTAGTTTTCTTTTTCTTTTGTAGATAATCCATGTTTACACGTTTTTTTTTATTTCTTTTTTTATTGCTATTTTAGAAAACACACGGAAACAATTACGCATACACATAATCCATACTTAGGCTTATGAATGGATATCTTAATCCATATGCTTGAGAATATAATGTCTTTTAAAGATTATCCAACTACAAATTAGAATAATCCAATTTCCACATACGCAAATGAATAAATACCTAAATAAACTCTCTTTAGGGTCAAGACAATCATTTCTCTACAAAAGTCTTCTTCAAATGCGTAAGCCGACACATCTCTCTCTCTCTCTCTCTCTCTCTCTCTCTCTCTCTCTCTCTTCTTCTTCTTCTTCTTCTTTTTCTTCTTCTTCTTCTTCTTTGTGTTGACTCTGGTTTCCTAAGTCCATAGCCTCGGGGACATTCCCGATAGATGACGAGACTTCAATATCCTCTATTTTTTTTCCATATTCAGGGGATATTTATTTTCAACTGAGTGTTCTTGTGTGGGGGAAGCTATAAAACCCACTTGAGGGTAGATAATGGAATATATGCAGATAATTTTTGTCTTTTAGTGTGAATCACATCTTCGACCATTTTAAATATACAATGGGTCCAACTGGAATATATTACTAACAGAGAAATCTTGTCTTGCTAGGGAATCTAGCTTTTTTTATGCATTACTGCTTGTTATCTACCAGTAGAAACTTACTTAAAAGAATTAAGGGGGAAATAAAGATTTATACTCAATGTAAAGTTTTAACATGATAAAATTATAAAACAAAAACTACAGTAGAATTGCCTCTATATGATGTCGTCATGTTGTCCATTCAATATTACGATTTTACAGTGATATGTGCCAATCGTGTGTCACACGATCGTACATAGTAACGACTTTTCATTTTGTTTATATATTATGCTTGTATCTTTGCTCTCCCCTCGCACTGATAAGAATCTGAAATAACATGTCTTTTTTTCTCACCGTTAACTGTTAACCGGTGCGGTGTCGGTTGAACATGAAATTACTTGTTATGCCCTTTTTGCCTGGAGTTTTTGTATATATAAACAAATGTTCTGTAATAAAGTTACAGCTCGACACATTGGTGGCCCAGGAAGTCGACTCGCTCCTCCTGCCTTCCAACCCCCCCTCATCCCTCCGTCATTGGTATTATGGCGGATTCCAGAGAAGTTGGTGCCTCTCCATTGAAACTTTTATCGTTTGCCAGCGGAAGGGCGTTTGCTTGGTTTCAGCGCACAAAGGTCAAGTTCTGCATCAAGAGCTTTCTTGCTAAACCACAAAAGCAGATTATGTTTTCGCGGCGATACCCGAGGACACCATCCTGGAAATACCCGACTGGCTTTGTGAACAAGGAGACACCCCAATAGAGTATGATATCCCTAAAGTATACCTTCTACAGCAGTATTCGCCGTCGCCAGCCACCCGAGGAAATAAAGGGCTCTGCTCGCCCCCAGGGAAATGACCAGTATCGCTTGCCTGTAACCTGTCGCAGACGGCTCTCCTCATGACATGAACCTACTTCGTGCCCTTTGGATACGCCGTTTACCCGAACCTGTATGCGCTGCCATACCCAATGTTGATAGTTTACGAATAAAAGATTTGATGACCAAAACCAAAGCACTTATGGACAGCCACTTCCCGACCTTCAAGACCTCCATCAACGCCTCCACTCCTGACAAAGAGGACGGCTATTCAACGTCAACTGATGCTTACAAGAATGCCGTAGGACATACACGCCTACCCCGTGATAAGCCGGAGCGGCGAAAAACCCACCCATCACCACACCTCCTCACGTCGTACCCGGAAGTTTTCCGTCCAGAACTTCGCCAAACGCCCACGGCTCCTGTCAAACACGGTATTTGACATCATATCAAGATGACGAGAGCCCCAGTCTTCGGAAAATTCAGACGTGTGGCACCGGAATGAATGGTAGCCGCCAAATGTTGGAAATGGGCCTTTGCGAAATGGCCTCCAGCCCATGGACGTCACCCTTACACATCGTTCTGAAGAAAGACAACTCCCTCCGTCCTTGCAGGGATTACTGGCTCCAGAACATGCAAACAGAACCGGATCACTACCCCTATCCAAACATCGCCGACATGACCTCCTACCTGCACAAAGCGAAGGTTTTTTCCATGCTCGACCACCTGAAGGGGTATTATCAGGTGCCTATTAACCCAAAAGCTATCCCCAAGACCACCATCACCAATTCATTTGGTAAATACACCTTCAATTTCTCCTGTTTTGGCATTCGTAATGCTGGGGCTACTTTTCTACGTCTCTTGGATGGCATCTTAGGGGACCTCCCCTTCTGTGTAAGTTATGTAGAAGACATACTGGTGTTTTCTTCCTCAAAAAAGGAACACCTCCGTCACCTGCGTATCGTGCTCGACCGCCTGCAACAGAACTTCTCACGCCCTCGACCATCAAAGCTCTGCAGGAATTCCTGGGCATGATCAACTATTATCACCGTTTTCTACCAGCTATTGCCGCCACTCTTGCTCCCCTCTATGCCTCCCTCAAGGGTAAGCCAAAAGACCTAAAGTGGGGTCCCCCTCAAGAAGTGGCCTTCTGCAATGCAAAGAAGGCCCTATCAACCGCTGCAGCTCTCACTTTTCCTATCCCACATGCCCCTCTACTTCTTCCCACAGATGCCAGCGACGTCGCTATTGGTGCAGTACTCGAATAGGTGGCCAAAGGCTAGCCCCGCCAATTGGCCTTCTTCAGCAGAAAACTGTCCAAGGCAGATTCGGGTTATTCTACCTTCAATCACGAATTGCTGGAGGTGCACTTGGCTGTCCATCATTTTCGCCATTTCTTAGAAGGTACACCCTTCGTCATTCGCACAGACCACATACCTCTGGAGCACGCCTTCACTCGACAGTCTGACGCCTGGTCCGCCCGTCAACGTCAACATCTCTCCACCATGGCTGAATGCAATTGCACCCTTCAACAAGTCCCCTGAAAATGAATCCCGTTGACGATGCCCTGTCAAGAAACTCGTTGGCTGCAGATCAACTGGGATTGGATTACAATGCGTTGGCTGAAGCCCAACCACAGGATCCAGAGTATCAAGCATGTAGGACATCCTGCACATGCCTCCATTGGGAAGACATCCCCCTCGGCGACTCCAACACCACCCTTCTCTGTGACGTCAGTACTGGTAGACCGTAACCTTGTGTTCCTGCTCCCATGCGCCAACAGGTGTTTAATTTCATTCATAGCCTTTCACATCCCTCGTGCCATTCTACTGCATAGCTGCTGAAGACAAAGTTCATTTAGCACAACATTTCTAAGGATGGTAAGGATTGGGTCCACGCCTGTACGTCTTGCTAATCTTCCAAAATATATCGACACACGGATTCAGGAATGGGCACCTTTCCTCAACCTCAGCGTTGTTTCATCTACATTCACGTCGTTGTTCTAGGCCCCCTACCCATATCACAAGGACATCGTTACCTGTTTACCGTCATCGACCGCTCCACTTGTTAGCCTGAAGCCATTCCTATGGAAACTGCAACGTCCGCCTCATGTACATATGCTTTACTCGCAGGATGGATTGCAAGACTTGGCATCCCTGAGCATATTACTTCTGACAGGGGTACCACTTTTACCTCTCAATTGTGGACATCACTAGCGAATCTCCTAGGCATCACCCTACATCAGGCAACTGCCTATAACCCCGTTGCCAATGGAATGGTTGAACATTTTCTTCGCACCCTCAAAGCAACTTTGATGGCCCGCTGCAAGGATTCCAACTGGTTTACTCAGCTTCCCTGGGTCCTCCTGGGACTAAGGACCACTCTTAAAGCCACCCTCGACGTCTCGGCAGCTGAAATGGTATATGGTGACCTGTTGGTCATCCCTGCCGAATTTTTTTCTTCTTCAACCTCCTACGACGATCTCCAGCGCATACATCACGTTTTGGGAAAATTTACTCCATGCCACCAGACTTACACACCTCCAGGGAAGCATCGTACACCGACAGACTTACACTCTACAACGCATATCTTTCTGTGCAACGACACTAGCAAGCCACTGCTAACACCCCCTTACAATGGCCCTTTCCTTGTGATCTGACGCAGTCCGAAAGCATTCCTAAGAAACATTCGTGGCAAAGAAGACTAGGTCTCCATTCATCGTCTATAACCTGCTTATCTCCTGCCAGATGACCTACCTACAGTTCGCTTCTCTAGATCAGGGAGCCCTATTTAACATGTGCAGTATGTCTTTTTTAGGGTGGAGCCATGTACGAACCGTGTGTCACACGATCGTACATAGTAACGACATTTCATTTTCTGTATATATTATGCTTGTATCCTCGCTCTCCCCTTGCACTGTTAAGGACATGAAATAACATGTCTGTTTTTCTCACTGTTAACTGTTAACCGGCGCGGTGTCGGTTGAACATGAAATTGCCTCTTATGTCTTTTATGCCCTTTTTACCTGGAGTTTATGTATATATAAACGAATGTTATGTAATAAAGTTACTCAGTTGCTTTTATCCTACCTTTGATTCACAACCTTCTCTCAGCTCATCTCGTCACAGATATATCAACTAACAAGAAAGACTTATATTTATGTTACGAACACCTCCCATTCAATATCTTATTGAAGTTACAAAGCGTTTTTTGATGGACTGTACTGTCCATATTGATAATGAAGAAGAGAGATACGAGCAACTAAATTAATCGCATATGCTGAGAAGACGTTTTATTATTATTATTATTATTATTATTATTATTATTATTATTATTATTAATTATGGTTAATATTATTATTATTTTTATTATTATTATTTTTATTATTATCATTATTGTTATTATTATTATTATTATTATTATTATTATTATTATTATTATTTTTATTATTATTATTATTATTATTATTTTTATTATTATTATTATTATTATTATTATTATTATTATTATTATTAGCTAAGCTGTTACCATGGTTGGAAAAGCGTGATGTTATAAGACTAAGGGCTCCAATAAAGAAAAATAGCTCAGTGAGGAAAGGAAACCACAATAAAGATATACTACATGAGAAGTAATAAATAATGAAAATAAAATATCTTAGGGTCGATAACAATGTTAAGATGGGTCTGTGTTTCTGTCCAATCAATTAAGGTGAGATTTAGCGGCTGAAGATCATGCAAGAGAACATTACTCGAAACAAGACAAAATGGAAGAATTGAAGCATTTCTTAGGAATAGATTAATCATGGAATTTCACAAAATATTTAAGCAATGAACGAACTTCTGATGCAGTTAAAGAAGAAGCAGACCAAATAGGTTTCTTAAAAGGAAATTTATAATGAAGAATCAAATTCAAAAATCTGAAAAAAGCCGTTCTGAGTTAGAAAAAATATCAATGCAGGAACAAGTGTCCTCAACCTCCTTATAATCATACTTTGAATTATGATAAGGTTCAACTTAATGCGCCATATTTTGCACCATGCACTAATTTTAGATCGATATCTATGAAGGAGCAGAGTCCAAGCTTCAGAGAGGAAAACCTGAGAACAATAATGCACAAAACTAGAAGAGATAAAATAAGAAATGTAGATGTTAGAAGGAGGGTAGGAGTGTCTCCTATATTGAACAACATTGAGACGGGGCAGCTGAGATGGATGGGACATTTAATGAGAATTAATGGAAATAGAATAGCAAGAAGGAGATAGGACTGGACACCTGGTAGGAGGAGATCAAAAGGTAGATCACGTAAACACTAGATAGATGGAATTGAAGAGATTCCTGACAAAGCACATCATGCCAACAATTGATCATCTGAGAAGAGAGGGGAATTTTGAAAACAGGATACCACAACTGATACCACTGACAGGCTGAAAGCATACCCGGGAGTTGAAGTAAGTAAGTAAGTAATCTACGAAGAGATTCCGCAACCTAGGATCTATATTTATGAGATGGAAGTGAGACAAAGAGAGTAGTGTCATCTGCATATGCAACGAGCTTATTTTCTAGGCTAAACCACACATTAAGTGTATATAGTAGGAAAAGTAATGAATATTGCCATAATAACACCAGATATAACATTCCTCTACTCACTAGGGTCCCCATAAACTATCACTCTTTACAATTTATTTCTTAAGAATTGAATGATGTTGCTAAAAAGACCCATATATTCCCAGCTATTTGAGTTTGAAAAAAGAGCCTCATTATTATTATTATTATTATTATTATTATTATTATTATTATTATTATTATTATTATTATTATTATCAGCTGAGCTACAACCCTATAAGGAAAATATTGATGCCGTAAGCCCAAAGGCTCCAATAGATGAAAATAGCCCAGTGAAGAAATAAGAAAGTAGATGAACTACAAAAGAAGTAATAGACAATAGAAATAAAATATTCCAAGAACAGTAACAACAATAAACAGATCTTTCATATATAAACTATAAAAAGAGTTGTCCGGGAATATCTGAAAGCAAAGGAGGGTCACAACTAAAAAAAATACTACGCAACATGCATACCAGACTAATTGAAGGACAGGGTCAAAGATTATCAATATCAGAAAAAAAAAATCATTTGATCCAAAGTTCTTATCCAATAAATTAAGATGAGATACAACAGCTGAAGACTAGAAAGGAGAACAATACTCGAAACAAGTTGGAATATAAGAGAATTAAAACACTAAGTCAGTATAGATTGACCACAAAGAATCTTAAAGAACTTTTTCAATAGGCACTGAAATCAAGGTCACTTATACGAACTTCCTGACCATAATCAAGTGATTTCTGCACAGTATTGGAGATTGTAAGTATGGCATCACATGCTCCAAGGCCATCATGCAAAAGAGGGAACAGATGATTACCTTCATCATATGTATTTATACGCTTTCCAAGAGACGTTAAAAAACATTAATTGACCTATTGAGTGAATTTTATTGTATCTTAGTCAGGGTGTAGGGTAGGTAGTTCAATATTTTCTAATGTCAGGAAATCTAACAACGACTGGATTCACCTGCACACTACACCACACGTGTTCCATACACATTCGTACACTGTAATGGTACTGATTATCTTTTTATTGTTCGCTCTCCCTCACACTAATAATAGACCAATCTCTGTAAGCTTGCTATCACATGTTTTGGTTTGCTTGCTTGAATTTGTGTTACGTTCCTGCTTGCGAGTGCTTGTATATAAGCCCGTTGTCTGTTTAATAAATAAAGTTTCGTTGCATTCATCTAAAAGTTACGTTACCACAGCACACTCACACACACATATACATACATACATTATATATACAGTATATATATATATATATATATATATATATATATATATATATATATATATATATATATATATATATATATATATATATATATATATGTGTGTGTGTGTGTGTGTGTGAGTGTGTGTGTTTGTGTGTGTGCTATGAATGTATGAACATATTTCGGCTGGCAATTACTTTACATTCAAGAATTGCTGTGTTTATTTGAGCTCTCGTTATAAAACTTAAAATATCGGAAGGATGTTAAGGATTACAAAGGATATGGAATGCATCCAATTTCCTCGTCATTCATTGTTTATTCATAAGAGAATTTGAAATAACTTTGGGATTACTATAAGTGGAGAAATTGAATAAATAGAAGAAGACTCTAATGGAAACTATTTTCGAAAACTCTAATGACACTATTTCAAGAAGCCTAATTTCAAACGACTGCCGAATGGCCTCCCAAGTGAGTGCTGAGGGGTTTGACCCAAATGAAATAAACCTCACAAACAGATTACCTTAAGCTGGCGCATGTGAGCCAGAACTTGAAATTGGAGATTCACTCTGGGTAGACATCGGCTATATAACAGACCGTGGGGTAAAAGCTTAATCAGACAGCGTGCAAAAGAAGAACTGATTAAAGGGACTTTAATTCGGTGACTGCAAAAGGAGTCACTTACCCCACCCCCACCCCTGTCCTGTATCCTTCACCCTCACCCTAGGGTCCGAGACCTTTCCGTTCCATCAGCAAAGGACATATTGATTCCGTAATCTCATACAAAATGGATCACAGATGACTTTTGATTAATTTTGAAGTGACGTCGGTTTTGCCTCCCCAGGAAATGATGGCTTTGAGTTGACAATAGGAAGACTTACGCGCCAAAGGGGTTGGTATCCTTAGGGAAAGTGATGCGCTTTTATTTTGCCCCTTTTTGGGGTTATTAAAGAAACCAAATTTAGGTTCAAGAAAGTTGTTTGACATTCATGAATTCTAGTGAGTTGAGATGTGTCAAATTCGTTGATTTATTGTAAGGAAATGGGGTCACTTAAAATGATTCGAAATTAAAACAGTGAATCTCTCTCTCTCTCTCTCTCTCTCTCTCTCTCTCTCTCTCTCTCTCTCTCTCTCTCTCTCTCTATCTCTCTCTCTCTAATTCGTAATTTAAGCTTTCAAATAATGAGTCAGTCTCTGAAAAGAATAAAAACCATTTTGTTTAGAAAAAAAAAATCGCTCTAGTTTCAAGTACTTTTGTCATGTGCTGTAATTAATATCGTATTAGAAATTAGTTTATGGTTTTATGCTATTATTATTATTATTATTATTATTATTATTATTATTATTATTATTGTTATTATTTTCAATTGTGAAAATATAACCCTAATTGGAAAATCATAATGCTATAAGCCCGAGGGCTCCAACAGAAAAAATAGCCCAGTGAGGAAAGGAAATAAGGAAACTATGAGGAAAGGTAATTAACAATTAAAATAAAATATCTTATGAAAACTAGCAGCATTAAAATACAATATTTATTATATAAACTATAAACACTTAAGAAAACAAGAGGAAGAAAAATAATATAGAATAGTGTGCCCGAGTGTATTCTCAAGCAAGAGAACTCTGTCCATGACAGTGAAAGACCATGATACAGAGGCCATGGTACTATCCAAGAACAGAGATCAATGGTTTGACTTTGGAGTGTCCTTCTCCTAGAAGCGATGCTTACCATAGCCGAAGAGTCTCTTCTTCCCTTACCAAGAAGAAAGTGGCCACTTAACAATGATAGTGCAGTAACCACTTGAGTGAAGAATATTGTTTGGTAATCTCAATGTTATCAGGTGTATGAGGGCAGAGGAGAATATGTAAAGAATAGGCCAGACTATTCGGTGTATCTGTTGGCAAAAGGAAAATGAGCCGCAACCAGAGAGAAGCATCCAATGTAGTACGTCTGTTCAGTCAAAGGACTCAATAACGCTCTGGCGGTAGAATCTCAACATGTGGCTGGTGCCCTGGCAAACTATTACTGATTAGCATCTGGATCATTTCAGGATTAATACAAAAAAGTAATTAATGGAACACATCAAGAAAGTATTTTCTTCTTAATTTGACAAGTGTGAGTTATGTGGGCTAGATTTATGCTAATGGGCTATATGGCAACACTTTCCTTTCAAATTCATTATTTGATAGATTATAATTTTCTTAATCCAAAGACATCTTCTGTGATCACCATACAACCATATTTGTCTATCCTTTGGTGGCACCGTAGCCTCTGTAACTTGGTATTCGAGGGATTGATAGGTTACATTTTGCTATTGTTTATGTCATATTCCAGAAACTCGTTGTTAATAAATAAATTCATTACACTCCTTATTCCTTGTGCTTTTTATCAAGTGGACGTTTTGTAAGTCCAGTGCGAATAATTGTTATTTTAAAGCCATTATAAATGTTTTTGTTACTTACCCCTAATACTTACAACTGCAGAATTCTAATAAGTGATTAAAATTAGGATAATAGTTATAAAGTTGCCTTAAACATTTACATAATTAATAGCATACAAATACCTGAGATTACTTGCTAAATGTGTTTAATGCTGAACTATCACTGCCGAGCAAAACAAACAAACTATTGGATCAAACAAACAGAACGTTGATAGTTAGTTAATGTCATTAAATGCTTATCTTAAAGGTATCTAAGGTTTAAAAATCAGTAAATTGATTTTTTGCAAAGTTAATGTCGAATGCCTCTCCTATTTTGGCCTATGTTCGGTTTTGTGAAAACAAATTTCGGGATTTTTTCAGAAATTTCAAAAAGTATTCTTGGGCATATAAATTAAGACCTTTTTTTGAAAGAACTTATGTCTTTTGGAGAAAGGTTGAAAGAGAACTTGCCACGTGAAGGCATTCTTTATCAATTTAAAAAAAAAGAAGAAATTGAATTCTCGAATATGAAGCAGGATACGAGCCTTTATGTGCGTCGTTTATTACTTTTTGCTTTGCAATATCTTCCTGAGACTATTTAAGACTCTGTTTCTTTTTTTTATTATTTTTTTCTATTTTCTCAATAAAAGCTTAGTCTTATAATAAATGTACTTGTACACAATGAATCTCTCTCTCTCTCTCTCTCTCTCTCTCTCTCTCTCTCTCTCTCTCTCTCTCTCTCTCTCTCTCTCTCTCTCTCTCAGCTTTTAAAATCAATACTACCCCACATCCTGTGAAATATCTAATATTCTATTATTAACTTAATTTCTTTTGCGTATGTGTATATTATATATATATATATATATATATATATATATATATATATATATATATATATATATATATATATATATATATATATATATATATATATATATATATATATATATATATATATATATATATATATATATATATATATATATATATATATATATATATATATATATATATATATATATATATGCAGAAGAACCACAGGGAAAATGAAAATACGAAGTATACGCTTAAGTCCTGACTAGTTTCGTGATACTTCTTCAGAGGACTCTGAAGAAGTATCACGAAACTAGTCAGGACTTAAGCGTATATTTCGTATTTTCATTTTCCCTCTGGCTCTTCTGCATCTGAGCATCACGTTTTCCTGTGATTTTTACGCATATATATATATATATATATATATATATATATATATATATATATATATATATATATATATATTTGTCAAAAGATTTTACTTCTTAGTTAATTATGTTTTCTAATATATTTAGGTAAGAAAATATATCAATCATTTACGTGTGTAAATCGTCAGGTCACCTGGCCTTCTCCTCAAATCAATAACTAGAGGGGCACTCAGTGGAGCGTATACCTCCGACACGGCAGCTTATTTCTTGACCTTTTGCTCAACCTTGACTTTTGACCTTAATGTTCATCAACTAGCTTGGATTTCATACACTCAAATATGAACCACTTTTCAAGTATCTGTTACAACGATGTTCAAACCTACTGCTGATTACGTGAATTAGAACTTTTGCTTGAAGTGTCCTTCACCTTTGACTCTGACCATCCAAAATTTCATCATTTCTTGCTTTTTACATGAAAGTAAATAATGTTAATCCCTGCTAGTTTGATTACCCTACGATTAAAATTATGGCCAGGAAGGTGTTCACTAACAAACCAAACACACGCACTTACATACAAACATAGAAACACACAAGAAGTAAAACAGCCTTCTTTCAACTTTGTTGGCGGAGGTAATAATAATCCTTCCTATCCGTGTCCGTCGACACTCTCACAAAGTGTATTTATATGCATGTCGAGCAATGAACTCACAATAATTAGTCACTTACTGGTGTTTGCTCCCCCACAGTTGCAAATTATGCCATTATGCCATTGCTCCTCTGTTCTGTCATGTGGTATGCGTTGCACAACGTGCGATGGTCAAATGGGAAATTATTTAGGCGAACGTAAATTTGGTGACCCAGCTACCTGAACACTCATCATCAAATGTTCAGGAACAATACTTTTTTTCGAGTCAAGAAAACTGAAATCATGATTTTCATTATTATATTAGATTTTCCAAGAGGAATGGATGGAAATTCAAAGGACCAAAGCACTGTAGACTTTAACCATTGGCTGATAGACTTAGCTATCCTCTTGACAATGAAATCCTAGGAGCTGACACGAAAGTAAGAAATATATAAAGTACACAATGTTTCTCGTAGGACTCAAAAGATGTAGATGGTTTCCTGTTGTAAGGTCCCTTGATTTTTAGACTTGGCATGGTTATAAAGGATACCATATCCCTATTTTAGCCTTATTCGTTGGTTGGGTAGGTGTAAGGTTCATAAGTCTTCTATACCCGTTAGGATAGCTGTCAGGTTCTATGATCATTTTTGGCCAAGCAGAATGGGCATAGAATTCTGTGACCTTTCAGAGCTCGATAAGAGAGCGGCAGGGTAGAAGTATGCCCGCATAACATTTGTGTGCCAATTAGCATAGCGGTAAAATCACATAACACTTTTCACTGAGTAGGACAGGTGTAGGGAGCCATAACCTATCTCGGCCTTAGCATGGAAGAGATGATAGTAAAGTGAGAGAGAGAGAGAGAGAGAGAGAGAGAGAGAGAGAGAGAGAGAGAGAGAGAGAGAGAGAGAGAGAGAGATATGTGGGGGATTAAGCTGGAAGATTCTCAAACGAAGACGCCTCCTCCGCTTAATGAAATTCCAGGCGCTTCTGGAATCTCGTCTTCAGAAGCCACTCCATCAGATTTCAAGCAGGGAGGACCATGATCACTGGCCCGGGCCGAATTGCACCGGGGTTGCAAGGGAGCTGAAGTTTTGTCAGGACACAGCAGAATGTAAAATATTACGTGCAGTACATTTCTAACATTCGAGTTTTGAGTGAATTGAGCCTTTGACGGACGAGGTGGAATGTTTAGATTATTGCGTGCTTTGCATTTCAATAACAAAGGAATGATCATAATTGAATGTATGTGGAGGTTTTTTTTTTTTTTTTTTTTAATCTAATTGTTTCTTTCCATTGATTCTTAAATCCTTCGTCGCTCGTTTTTTACATTTAGGATAGCAAGTCTCAATTGAGAATACTACCTTTAATTTCATTCACAATGTTCATTTATTTATTAAGTAACCATCACCAGCCTCACCATCATCATCATAATCATCAGGTATTTCTACTTCACTGCAGGACAAAGGCCTGGGACATGTCCTTCCACAAGCATCTTTAATATGACCTTTCTATAGCTAGCTATATATATGTAAAAAGGAAAATTTAAACTTTTTCTCCTTCCCCTGCTTTTTTTTTATTTTCTAGGGACCCAATCTGTTATTCTTTTTCATTTGTATATATATATATATATATATATATATATATATATATATATATATATATATATATATATATATATATATATATATATATATATATATATATATATATATATATATATATATATATATATATATATATATATATATATATATATATATATATATATATATATATATATATATATATATATATATATATATATATATATATATATATATATATATATATATATATATATATATATATATATATATATATACATATGTACAAATTTTAAAAGAATATAATCATTTGATATCTTTCCTAATATTTTAACCTCGTTTTACCATTATATGTTTTCTCTCTCCTAAAATCTGTGTTCTTTAAACCACTGAACATCCTTAAGGGTAAAGGCTTCAAACACCGTATGTATATTCGCTAGGTGATGGGAATTCCATTTCTAGAACTCAAGGGTCCAGGTTATATCCAAATAGGTCAAAGTTCAGATAAGATTAGTTCACCATCAGGGTTACTACTGTCTTTCACGAGTGCCTTTTGGTTTGTTACATATATCCATCTTGGTCAGGAGGGTTATTCAAAGCTGCTTTTAGTGATTCTTATTACGTTTTGGAATAGATATTTTTTCCATTCAAAATTGAGATGTTTTTCTGTTAAAACTTCATTAACGTACATTAAATATAGCGAAAACTGTATAAATAGATAAAGGGAAACGAATGAAATAAGGAAATAAAGAGGAACTGCTTCAAACTAAACCACCTAGTCTTCTTAAAGTAAAATATCACCTTTAGTTTGTCGCAGTATTACCGCAAGACTTTTAGGCCTTTCGAACCCGACGTCTAAGCAAGAATGTTAAGTCTCCTGAAGATGTGGGTAGATAGTTACTTAAGAGAGTTTTTTGCGTCTTTGAAAGAAAAAAAAGGAAGAAAAAAAGTTTGGGAAGTCGGTCACGCAAAGTCTTGAGATTACCTGCTTAAATTAACTTCACTTTGCAGGGGTGTGGGGGTTGGGGGGGCTGCTCTCCTCTTCCAAGAGGAATAAGAAAACATAAGAGATTCATCCTCAAGGTTGAAGGATTTATATATTTAGAAGAGAGAAATTACATATTGAGTTATTTTTTTTTGTATTTATTATATATTACATAATTGTTTAGCGTAATTTGAAAGCGATATTGCATCAGATATCTTTTGATTTCAATTAAACATGTTGTTAGGTATGCTATAAAGAATTGAATTCTGTATAAATTACTTCAAAGATAGAATATTATTCTTCTTATTTTGCACTGCATATGAGATTAGAATTTTTTAGTACGATCCTCGTCTGTTTCATTTGTATCGTTTATCTGCTTACGGCAGAGTTTACAAGTGTGTTATTATTATTATTATTATTATTATTATTATTATTATTATTATTATTATTATTATTATTATTATTATTATTATTATTATTATTATTGTTGTTGTTGTTATTATTACTATTATTTTTGTTATTAGCTAAGCTAAAAAACTAGTTGGAAAAGCAAGATGTTATACGTCTAATAGGGAAAATAGCCCAGTAAAGAAAGGGTACTAGGAAATAAATATACTACAAGAGACGTAATGAATGATTAAAATCAGATATTTTAAGAACAGTGGCAACATAAAATAGATTTTTCATATATAACATATAAAAAAAAACAAGAGGGAGAGAAATAAGACAGAATAGTGTTCCCGAGTCTACCCTCAAGTAAGAGAACTCCAGCCCAAGAGAGTGAAAGACCATGGTAGAGAGGCTGTGGCACTACCCAAGACTAGAGAACAATGGTTTGATTTTGGAATGTCCTTCTCCTAGAAGAGCTGCTTGCCATAGCTAAAGAGTTACTTCTACCGTTACCAAGAGGAAATAAGGTACTGAACAATTAAGTTAGATTAGTTAACCCCTTGAACGACGAAGAAGAATTGTTTAGTAATCTCATTGTTTTCAGGTGTATGGGGACAGAGGAGAATATGTAAAAAATAAGCTTGACTATTTCTTGTATATATAGGCAAAGGGAAAATGAGCCTCAACCAGAGAGAAGGATAAAATATTGTAGTGTCTAGTGGTAGTATCTTAATGTAGATATAATAATATATAAGATTTTATACAACAATATATTGTATCACCATTAAATGGGTTACAATCATGGAATATCAAATACAGTACAAGTTATGAATATATTCTCAGGTATGTACCATTGCTGGAATCCAACCTTGTCTGAACACATTGATTATAAATATAATGGTACTAATTAGTTATTTTTCATCTACCTGTAAGCTAATTTTTCTGGTAGGAAACTGGTTCCATTTATTTATTAAACAAATTTTCACCAGTTGGTTAGATTAAGTTATCATTATCAACATTACTGTCAATTGGTTAATTGAATTGACTTTATTTAGGAAAAAAATAACGTTGGGTTAAGTAGTGTTACTCGAGAGACTCCAAACTTATGAATTAATCTAGAAGTTTTACGAATTGTTGATTAGCTGATTACTATTTTCAATTTCTTGTTTGAAATTATTTTTATCTACTTGTTATTGGATTTAACCAGTTTTAGCAAAACAATTTTCGCCAGTTGATTAACTTTATTCATTTGTGTTGAGAATATTTTTGAATTTTGTTCGATTTAACTTAAATCTGTAAAAGAGATTAATATTTGTCCGTGTATCAACTTATCTCTTTTCGGAGACTTTTTTACTTAAAAGGAATTTTACCAAGTTAGAAATCTTACCTTTTGATTAATCTTTGTAAAATTTACCTGTTTTTCACTACTACAATTTTTATCTTGTGTTCAACTCAACTGATGTTTATGAAGTGTATTTTAGGTCTAGAAAAACGATAAATTTCTACTTTATAATGTCAAAGAAGACTTTCAATACGACTACGCCTCGTCAACAGATATAGCAAGAGGTGTCAAAGGTTGCTTCCTATACCATTTTGTTCACATCATTTTGCTTTAGGAATTTGTATTTTGTTGAGTATGAAAAACTTCAAATTAAAAACAGAATTCTAAGAGAAAAGTATTCGTGATAAAATGAAGTTTCGGTTTACAAATCTCATACTAAGGAAAGTTCCAGTAAGAGAAGAATTAGCACTCTCTCTCTCTCTCTCTCTCTCTCTCTCTCTCTCTCTCTCTCTCTCTCTCTCTCTCTCTCTCTCTCTCTCTCCTGTCATAATGCAGAATCATCGTATAGCCAAAGATGGATTCATCTATTAGATTTGAAAATCACGATCGAGTTACCCAAGGTGCTTTCTAGATATTTTCAAACCGCAATCACGTTTTTCTTACCTTTCTTTTTCCGCTGAGTTGGCACATTCTTTACTTTTGGCCCTTTTCAAAAATCTCAGGTAAGAAGTCCTTGGAATTATCAAATACGAGACAAATATATAAGTGTTTTTTTTCTGTTTACCGTGGTAGTATCTGAACGGGTGGTTGGCCAGGGCACCAGCCACCCTTTGAGATACTACCACTAGAGAGTTACATCTTTTGACTGGCCAGGCAGTACTACATTGAATCTTTCTCTCTGGTTACTGTTCATTTTATCTTTGCCTACACATAAACCGAATAGTCTGGCCTATTCTTTACATATTCTCCTCTGTCCTCATACACCTGACCGCACTGAGATTACCAAACAATTCTTCTTCACCCAAGGGATTACTGCACTGTAATTTTTCAGTGGCCATTTTCCTCTTGATAAGTATAGAAGAGACTCTTTTAGCGATGGTAAGCAGCTCTTCAAGGAGAAGGACGGTCCAAAATCAAACCATTGTTCCCTAGTCATCGGTAGTGCCACAGCCTCTGTACCATGGCCTTCCACTGTCTTGGGTTAGAGTTCTCTTGTTTGAGGGTATACTTGGGTGCACTGTTCTATCTAATTTCTCTTCCTCTTGTTTTGTTAAAGTTTTTATAGTTTATATAGGAAATATTTATGTTAATGTTGTAACTCTTCTTAAAATATTTTATTTTCCCTTGTTTCCTTTCCTGACTGGGCTATTTTCCCTGGGCTTATAGTATCCTGCTTTTCCAACTAGGGTTACAGCTTAGCAAGTAATAATAATAATAATAATAATAATAATAATAATAATAATAATAATAATAATAATAATAATAATAATAAATTTGGAGGGTATGTCTTATCACATTTCTAAAAATAACAGTCCCGTGATTTTTTTTTTTTTTTTATTATACTCTGTCAGAAATTTGTACTGTCGTTTCATCATATATTTGGTGTTCACGGTATTTATATAACACTAAATCATTCTATCCTAATCTCTTACGGATCGTCAAAAAGTCCATATTGATATCTTTGTAATTATTGAATTATCTAATCTCTCTCTCTCTCTCTCTCTCTCTCTCTCTCTCTCTCTCTCTCTCTCTCTCTCACAGATATTAATCAAGGTCTTGAATGGGTTCCACTCCCCTGGTTAATGTCACCGACGTAGTATCGCAAACCTGTTCTTATGAAGATTGGAATTGATTATGAATTCCGATCCCCAACTGAATAAACATCTCTCAAAGTCGATTTCACGTAAAGATATACACTTGCAAAATTTTACTCTTGTTTGCAAATATTTCAAAGAGAGGAATTCAATAAGTATTTGTACAAACGGTAACTATTTTTTTTTCTTAACTATACATGTATGAATCTATACTCCTATCTATGCCAAAAATTTACTTATACTCACGTGCACGGAATATGTTTAAATAAGTACATGGATATACATAGGCCTATATACATATCTTACACATAGTGTCTTGTACGCTCAAAGAATATACAATTGAAATATATCAAAGCTAGTTCCTGAACGCAAAATAAACACAAATATTTACTTATTTTTGTTTAATGCTTTTAAAATTATTGTTCCACTCCTGATGTATTACTACGACGCCAGACAACCTCAGATTAACCAAACAATCATAAAAGTCATTTGAGACTCAACTAGTCCCGCATCTATCAATTCAACTCTCAGATATAGTAATGATATCTATTCAAGTGATTTTAATTAATAATATAAATGTCCTTTCACTCATTGTATTTACAAGGATTACTGTGGTATTAATCCACTTTGGTCCAAGTAATTTATCATGATTAAATATTAATTTTACTAAAAAAAAACCATAATGAGGAGTGGGATTAGAGGTCGCCTACAATGTCTGTATGTGTTTATGAATATAATGTCTGTGTTCATGATTGTAAAAACGATTGTGTTTATGAATATAAATCTTTTATTGTTTATAATCACAAAACTGTTTGTGTGTGTGTTGAATTTTTTGTATAAATAGGTCTATAAATACAAACATATTTGTGTTTATGAATTTAAACATGAATGTGTTAAAAGGTGTGGTTCGTGAGAGAAAGGCTTTTTATTGGTTGCTTCAAATTTTACAATCATTAAATCTTTTCTTCATCATCATTTTCTCTTACGTTTTCTTCTTCACCATCATTTCTCTTATTTTCTCTTCTTCACTATCCGTTTGTTCTTATTTTCTCCTCTTTCCCGTCATTTTCTCTTATTTTCTCTTCTTCACCATCTTTTTCTCTTACATTTACTACTTCAACATCATTTTAATTTATTTTTTTCTTCCTCGCCATCATTTTATCTTATATTGTCTTCTTTTCCATCTATTTCTCTTTTTTTCTTTAACCCTCATTTTCTCTTCTTTTCTCTTCACTATCATTTCCTCTTCTTCACTATCCTTTTCTCTTCGTCAGCATCATTTTATCTTATTTTCTCTTCTTCACCATCATTTTCTCTTCTTTTCTCTTCTTCACTATCATTTTCTCTTCTTCACCATCCTTTTCTCTTTGCCACCATCATTTTCTCTTATTTTCTCTTTTTCACCATCATTTTCTACTTTGTCTGCATCTTTTCCCATTTTCTCTTACTTTTTTTTTTCTCCACCATCATTTTCTCTTATTTCCTCTTCTTCACCATCATTTTCTCTTGCTTTTTCTTCTTCACCATCACCTTTTCTTATTTTTTCTTCACCATAATTTTTAGTAATTTTCTCCTCTTCACCATCATTTTCTCTTATTTTCTCTTCTTCACCATCATTTTCTTTCATTTTCTCTTCTTCGCCATCCTTTTCTCTTATTTTCTCTTCTTCACCATCATTTTTATTATTTTCTGTTCTTCGCCATCATTTTCTCTTATTTTTCCTTCTTCACCATCATTTTCTCTTATTTTTTCATATATAATAATCTTCATCCTCGTCTCCTGATACCGTATCATCGCTTTGAAATTGCAGGAATACGAGTTCATCATCGTCCCTTTGAGATGCAGATGACTTCCTGGGAGAGGACACTCGAACTTCTCGCCAGTTCAATTACGATGTTCAGTTTGTTTCTGTAACGGTATAAATAGAGATTGAGGTTATTGAGTTAACAGAGAATGTGTCCTTTCTACCTACAGCCAAGAGTAGTTCTCCTTTTTCCTCCTGAAATAGCAAGGAAAGGGGTTTCAGATTTATTCTATATATATATATATATATATATATATATATATATATATATATATATATATATATATATATATATATATATAGGCTATGTAAATATATATATATGTATTTATATATATATATATATATATATATATATATATATATATATATATATATATATATAAATACACACACATACATATATATATATATATATATATATATATATATATATATATATATATATATATATATATATATAATATATATATATATATATATATATATATATATATATATATATACGAGATAAATTTTGCACATTTAAACGTATTTTTTACATATTCAAATAAGCCATATATTTTAAAACATTAGTGTCTGGATTATCTTACTGAACTCGGGATCAGAGTCCCAAGGTGAAACCACTCCAAGACAATAGCATCTGACCGGCCGGGAATCGAACCCTGGTCCAGGATACTTGTGTGACAGTGACAGTTCATTTGGCTTAATGGTAATTGTCATCAATACGCCTAATTTGCTATTGATGTTCCATCTCAACCTTTATATATCTATCGGCCATATATTATATATCTATCTGCCTACTATAATATTCACATAAAGTTCATAGTTTTCATTTTAATCTATATGTCCCTCCATTGAGTGGAAGCTGGTCCGTGAATTTTTTTAATAAATTTTCTCTCACTGTATAGGCTAAACAAAGATGTCAGGAAATATTAAGAAATTGTCTAACGTTATCTAAGACATTCTTTTAAAAATAAAGAAAAGATTCCCTGATCATGTTTAAAACAAACAAGTGTTTTTCTATAATCTTCTATTGCCAGCTCCATGAACTCTTATAAAAATAGAGTAAA
The DNA here is from genome assembly GCF_036898095.1 of Palaemon carinicauda. Classification (NCBI taxonomy): domain Eukaryota; kingdom Metazoa; phylum Arthropoda; class Malacostraca; order Decapoda; family Palaemonidae; genus Palaemon; species Palaemon carinicauda. The sequence goes on along the minus strand of NC_090734.1, from coordinate 108,556,370 downwards.
AATAAAAAAAAATCACAGATTCCCAGCTATATTCTGTATGATTCTATTTCAATCCTAACTGAAGAAAATTGAAACAAGTTGCTTTTCAGAACAAGAAAGTATATTTTCCTTATAATCTTCAAGTGCCAGACCTCTTAACCACGCTTGTGAAAATAATATCAATATTAAATGATCCACATATTCCCAGCTATCTACTGTAAAATTCTTTTATGGTTTTGATACATTACAAATAAACGAACTTCGAAATAATTTACTTCTCAGCATAAAAAACAAAAACAAAAAAACGAAGGAATGTGGAATAAAGTCCTGTACATTAATATCTATAATATTGTTTGTTGATACGCTGTGAAAGTCGATAAAAAATAAATGTTTTACAAAGAACATTATAGAATTAAAGCCGAAGGGTCTGTGAAATAATGCCACTACGTCGGCTGTAGACTGCTGAGTCGAATATATGGAATGGAATTTATGAGGTCAAATATATGAGTGAATTTCATACAAATTTGATGTGACCTCACCAGCACGGCAGAATTTTGCATGGGAGAAAAATGGCCGTGTGGCCTGAATTAATAGAGATAATAAGTCTGTAGATTCGCGTTCGATGTCAGATGGACCAGTTCCAAAAAGTGGAACACCTCAGCCTATTCAGGTCAAACGAAGGCATATGACTTCGCTTTGCTTGCTCTCTCTCTCTCTCTCTCTCTCTCTCTCTCGCTCTCTCTCTCTCTCTCTCTCTCTCTCTCTCTCTCTCTCTCTCTTTCTCTCTCTCTCTGAACTAAGAATATTTCCAAGCTTTCATTCTGAGGACCTTCTATCTAACAATGTACACGAGCGACCCATTAGTAAAAAGACGACTGAACTTTTCAGTCGGAATTTCCGTGAAAAAGAATCCGAGATTTAGACCCAATTTCTGTCCTCATGAATTCTCGACTCAAGCGAGAACTGTTTCTAAATGTCTCGATGCTCCAAAGCACAGAGTGTTTAAGAAGACCGGTCCCTTGGCAGGGTTGGATGGTATGAAGGTTGGATTGGCCTTGGATGGCATGAATGTTCAGAAACCTGTGACGTAGGTGTGCATTATTTTTGTATTGTTTACATCATGTATGTATATGCATCTTTAGTTGATCTTCAATTTTATTTTTATTTTTTCATGGTTATATTACCGTCTTGGTTTTTGTAGATGAAATTAATTTCCTAGATTTGTGTCTAATTAACTTATTCTGTATTAAGTCCCAAATACTTCTGATTCTTATACGTTTGTAACTTTATTATCGTCTACCTTTGGATACATTAGATAGAAATAGTCATGTGTTTTCATAAGATTTTGAATATTACTCACAAGACGAATAAATGTTCCAGAGACCAAACAGGATCAGCGCTTAAAGTCTTCCTCCACCCACATTACGACCAGAGGCAGTCTGACAGTAACTACTGATAACAGAATATATTTATGGAAAAATCACACTTTTATACGTTACACTTACCTTCTATCATTTTAATCATTCTACACATCGATAAATAAATCCCCGGTATTTTGTAGCCTATTAGAATGTCTATAATATATACGAATACGTTAAAGGCCAACATAGAAATGATGAGAGCTATTTAATCTTGCGCAATAACTATTTCAGTAAAGTCTATACGAAATGCAAATATAGTAAATAATGACGTTGTATGTGTTTCACTCACAACGTAATTCCCATTCTAATTTGCGAAGTCTGTGTTGGCATGAATGTGGCTCATTCTCGAAATAGGCGGCTGAAATTTCTCTGAATTGTTTAATTATACCACAAACTACCTGGTTTAATTGTTATTTTGCAAATTGCTGAGAACTTTTCAGTATAAGGAAACTCTGGGCGGATGGTTTACCTTTGTTATACTTGGTTTTATATATTTTATTTCATATTGTTTAATGGTTATTTTTACACTAACGCAGAAGCACAGATATCTCGTGAAATTTCTTTGGATGGTTATCATTGTTATGGTTTTCTCCTTACGATTTATGTAAAAAAGATATATGTTAAGTGACCATAAGTTTATTAATTGGCATATCATATTAATAATCTTACAATGCGAATTTTGAGGTTACCAATAAGGAAATCTAGCTGTTGCTTTAACAAAACAGATTTTATCATGCAAAAAAAAAAAAAAAAAAAAAAAAAAAAAAAAAAAAAAAAAATCCATGGGAAGAGAATGGTCATTGCACTTTCAAAGATGTGATACAAATTCTATCAAAAATAAAAACACTTACATACTGAAATAATGAATAAAGGTCACTGAAAATTAACAATTTCCTCCCTGGTCATTCATAGTGCCAGGTGATGTATCAATTATTGTTCCTATCAAAATGCCAAGGCCTTTGTGATTCCTTTTTTAATGCCAAAATTATGAATTCTTCTCTCGACTTTGCCGGCCAGATTTTCAAACTTTTAATTAGTCGAAGTTTTAATATCTCAGTGATACGTGAAAATTCTAGGAATGGAATCCATTTTTTTTTTATACCACAACCGTCCATTAACGTTTAAAAAGATTTAGATAATTTGTATTAGTTTGCGTTTATTATTATTATTTTTATTATTATTATTATTATTATTATTATTATTATTATTATTATTATTATTATTATTATTATTATTATTATTATTAAATATTGAAAACTGTATAGAATGTTTCCTTTAAATGCATCCAGGTGATCCAAATCTGCGTAGATTTCCATACAATTTTTCAATGTATTGCGTTGTATTTCGGATCACGACTGAAAATATAGTCGACTGACGTTTAAAAAAGGAAATTGAACCCTGAATCTAATCAACCGAGTCAGGCCTATTTCGGCAAATTACCAAAATTTAATGACAGATCCTACAGTCTCTCTCTCTCTCTCTCTCTCTCTCTCTCTCTCTCTCTCTCTCTCTCTCTCTCTCTCTCTCACTCTCTCTCTCTCGGTATATATATATATATATATATATATATATATATATATATATATATATATATATATATATATATATACATATATATATATGTATATATATATATATATATATATATATATATATATATATATATATATATATATATATATATATATATATATATATATATATATATATATATATACAAGCACGCTATCATACTCCTGCATAAACAAGAACAGGCACTCGGTAGGGCGCATACATTCGCCTATATCCAAAGGAATATTTCAAGATAGTCACCTTTTTGGGACAAGTTTCAAGCAAATCGGATGAGAATTGACCACGTTATAGGCAAAAAAAAAAAAAAAAAAAAAAAAAAAAAAGTTTTTGACCTTTTCTAATATCTAATAAAATTGCTTTTGGATCATAGGCAATTATTCCACCTAATTTCATGAGTTAGTTCTAATGATTTTTTAGTTATGAAATCACAAACACACAGAAAAATATACAAACAAATAAATTAACACACAAAGGTAATGATTTCACTATATAATTTAGTATATTAAAAGGTAGGCAATTGAATTTGCAGATAAAGATTGTTCACAATATGGCAAAATGATGGTTTTGACCTTATCGTTTCCTTTACTTTAGCTTCTGACCCAATCACTTCAAAAATCGAATCAAACTGTCCTTTGATAGTAGCCAGTTATACCATCAAATTTCATGATAGTTTCTGGAATAGGCGAATCATAAACCGTCAGACAGACCTACAAATAAATACATAGGCCTACACAAACAAGAGTAATGATATCATTATATCATGTTGTATATCAAAAGATATGCAATTGCATTAAACACATTTTGGCACGAATTTCATGTAAATCTTATAAAATTAACCGCTATATAACAAAACGATTTTTTCTATATTGTGACCTTGACCTTGACCTTTTGAGGATGTCACCACACAAATCTAATAAACTGTTCTTAGACCATGGCCAATCAGCCAAGAAAATCTCGTGATATTCGGTCAAATAATATTTGAGTTTTGTGATAATTCTTTTGACCTTTTCATGACCTTGGCCTTGACTTTTGGCCCAATCACTCAAATTTCCAATCACATTGTCCTTGGATCATGGTCAATCATCTCACCAGATTTCATAAAATTTGGTCAAATAGTTTTTTAGTTATGCGAATTAGAAAATCAAGACATTTAACGCTTATCAAAACATAGCCTTCGCCGCAACGAAGTTGGCGAAGGTAATGAGAAGTATGACATTACAAACTATTATAATCTTACTATTGTACTTGTATTCGGAAACGTACTATCAAACATAAAATCATAACCATACTGTCTCACTGTTTATGCAAAAGAAATGAAAAGAAAAAAAAATGCTGACAAAGGTGTTCCAACCCTTCTTCATCTCGAATTCCTCCTTTAGGAATTTTGGTTCTCTTCTATATACAGCTGCTGAGGCTGGAGGCTTATAGCCTTTCCCTTTTTGTGATTGCCTGAACGTAATGGTAATAGAAGAGGGCGACCATTAAGGGGGATTTAAAGGAAAATTAAGTTGGCCAACATTGGTTACATGCGAAGGGAGGTGACAGAGGAGTTTTAGTATATTAATTGCCCTTCTATCTATCTACAAACACAGACATACACACAAACACACACACACACATGCGCACACACACACACACACACACACACACATATATATATATATATATATATATATATATATATATATATATATATATATATATATATATATATATATATATGGTGCAAACAAGTACAATGTCGTACTTCCTTGTTATCTTGAAAAGGTTCCACAATGATGTAAGACGTGTTTGAAAACTTGGTGTATATTTGTAGATATTACAAAAAACATTTTTTGTAATATCTACAAATATACACCAAGTTTTCAAACACGTCTTACATCATTGTGGAACCTTTTCAAGATATATATATATATATATATATATATATATATATATATATATATATATATATATATATATATATATATTAGAATATTTCCGTTAACAAGGGTGGCTCATGCTATAAACACAATAAACGAGTCACTGTTTTATTCATTCTTTACCTATTGATCCATGGACTGAAATCCTTTGCTGTGAAACATCTACAACATTGGTAGCATCGCACGCACACGCAAACACACGCACACACACACACACACACACACACCTACACATAAAAGTGTGTGTGCTTAAATGAAAGCTATCAGTAATACAGTATTACTTCTTTTGAATTATGCAAAAATGATGCAGCCTTTTTCTCCCATCATATGAGGATGGATTATTGAATAGAAAATCCCGGAACATTCAGCCGGTCGTTTGCGACGTTTAATAAAAGTTGCTTTTTTATGAAATAAATTAATTGATGTAATACCTCTCTCATTCCTTAAGAGTTTTTGGATAAACGTAATTATGTTTCTCAATATTTCATTCTTTCAATAGTTTTTTAAAATAATCTATAATTGTTATTTTTGTCGGGATATAATAAATGAATTATTTTATAATTAAATCAATTTATAATCAAATCAATGGATTAAGGCAGAAGGTCACAAGAAGTAGAAATTGGGCAAAGAATGTTTTTCGAGAAAAAAAAGAACGAAAACATTGTTTACAACAGCATCAATTACAACAACAATAACAAGACGACATATAATAATACTTGATTGTTTTTCTATCAGTGTTTGAAAACACTGTTTTTCGAATGAATTAGATAAATAAGAAGAAGGCTATGCTGGAAAAAAATTAGAGATTAAATTATTGAAAAATAGCAATTACTAAGATAAATATTATTCAATATAATAAAATAGAAATACAATTTTAAAATTTTGGTTTTGAAATTATGACTTAATGTTTGATTATATGAAAATTATATTTTCTATAAAATTGTGTCCCGAAAGGCCGGAATGAAGAAAAGAAATTGGTTCAATTTATTGCCCGATAATAGATTTTAATAGAAAATTACAAGTTTTTGGACATGGATTAACGAATGTGAAATTTAGTTATTTATAAGTTTTAGTAAATTATGATTACAGTAATACAATCAAATCTTATTATCAAGCTTTAGACTGTATGTGAGAAAAATAATTAGCTTGATATAAAAAATGTACATGGCAGATTTAATGAAATACCAATGACGATTAAAATTACTGTGAAAATAATATCATTAATGGAAAATCACCAAAAAAGTCATAGTTATAAGATGAAAAACATAATAAATAAAATAAAGTCTTATAGCTGATATAAGACAAAGAAAGAAAGAAGAAATTGAAATTACTGGCACCGCCCAGATTTATGGACATACAGCCTTCTCAGTTTCCGGGTGATTTTGGATATAATTTGGAACCTCAAAGAATTTCAACAAATTGTATCCACATATGTGTAAAAAAAAAAAAAAAAAAAAAAAAAAAAAAAAAAAAAAAAAAAAAAAACTATACCGATTGGTTGTGTCATTACAATATCCGTAAGGTACAAGAGCAGTGTGCACCGTAGAAAAAATCATTAGAAAAAAATCACAGAGAACAAGTCCAGGAAAAAATACCAATGACATAAATTAGGGCAGAGAACGGCACCGTTATACATATCCGGCTACGTATATGGGTAGCGAGGAAGCCCAGACGTAAATCCACCTAATATACGTATTAGATGAGATTGGAGAAATAAAGGAAGGGATATTCCTATGCATGCACGAGGCCCATATACATATCAGCTGAATGTTTTCCAATCTTTAAGGGGACCTCTGAGGCTGTCACTCGCGACTTACGGCCGCGTTGGGACAATTGGCTCCAGTAACGGAGGAAATCTATTCGTATTCGGTTCTGGTTGTGTTCCTATAACGCACTAGGCGATGCTAGGTACTCTGTCTCCTTTTACACCCCCCTACCCCCCACCCCACCCTTCCACACAAACAAACATACACACACAAACATATATATATATATATATATATATATATATATATATATATATATATATATATATATATATATATATATATTCCTCAAGACGGACAGGGAAATAGGCAGTTCTAAAACTCCATTTATTATAAATCCCGACGTTTCGTGATCGTCATTATCACATCTTCCAGGGCTACAAATAAGAAGTACATATATAATTTTAAGAAACAAATTTATATAAAAAGTAGAAATTAGTAGAAAAAAAAAATTCAAGTAATATTTTTTTTTTAATAATTTCTACTTTTTATATAAATTTGTATATTACTGTTTCTTAATGTTATATATGTATTTTTTATTTGTAGCCGTGGAAGATGTGGTAATGACGATCACGAAACGTCGGGATTTATCTTCTTCTTCTTCTTCTTTGTCTACATCTTTTCCCACTTCCATGTGGAGTTGATGTTTCTGGTCAGCTTTCTCCATGTACCTCTGTCCCACACCCCATCACCGGTTAATCCCTTTGATCGAAGGTTATCCTTGATACAGATCACCCACCTTTTCTTTGGTCTCCCTCTCCTCGTTCCCTGTACCTCCATTTCCATCACTCTTATCGCAATAAACTGCTCGTATATATATATATATATATATATATATATATATATATATATATATATATATATATATATATATATATATATATATATATATATATATATATATATATATATATATATACTGTATATATAGATAGATAAATAGATAGACAAATTGATATACAACTGGTGTAAAATGACCAATGGCCTTTTGCAACTCTTTCGAAACGGATAAATGATCAGACTTCCTTGAAGGGTTGAACATCAAAATGATTGACATGATAGGCGGACCGGATCATATTCCCAAATAAAATATTTTTCGGAGCCTTTTCAATATCTTTCAGCTTGAGTTAATTTCCTATTATAGAAAAAAATGCTATCGTATTTATTTTCTTCTTTGTTGTATTAGTTACAGACACATATAATTATCTATATATTAGTGCATAGTTTTTTTCTTTGTCGTGACTTTCCAGTTTTGTGGAGTGTGCGCATGTCGATGCTCACCTATGACATGCAATATTTTGGACTGGCTAGCAAGTGTGGGTTGTGCATGTTACTGGATGTTTTTGGGCTGTTGGCGAGAAGTGATCTAAACCCCATTCCCTTTTTATGAATTTGAAAGCCCCCACTTAGGAATCAGTGGTTTTGGGTGAAAAATCCAAAGAATTAATGCTTTGCAAATAGCTGGTTTTTGGTGGGAAATAAAATGAACTAATGATTAGCAAATCGGTGGTTTTGGGTGGGAAATACGAAGAACTAATGCTTTGCAAATCGGTGGTTTTGGTTGGGAAGTAGGAAGAACCAATGCTTTGTAAATCAGTGGTTTGGGATGGGAAATACGAAGAACTAATGCTTTGCAAATAGGTGGTTTTGGGAGGAAAATACGAAGAACTAATGCTTTGCAAATCGGTGGTTTTTGGTGGAAAATACAAAGAACAAATGCTTTGCAAAACGGTGGTCTTGGGTGGGAAATACGATAAAATAATGATTTCCAAATCTGTGGTATTGGGAGGGAAAAGCAATGAACTAATATTAGCTTTGCAAATTTGTTGTTTTGGGTGGGAAATACGAAGAACTATTTCTCTAAAAATCAGTGGTTTTGGGTGGGAAATACGAAGAACTATTTCTCTAAAAATCAGTGGTTTTGGGTGGGAAATACGAAGAACTATTTCTCTAAAAATCAGTGGTTTTGGGTGGGAAATACGAAGAACTATTTCTCTAAAAATCAGTGGTTTTGGGTGGGAAATACGAAGAACTATTTCTCTAAAAATCAGTGGTTTTGGGTGGGAAATACGAAGAAATAATGCTGTGAAAATCTGTGGTTTTGGGTGGGAAATACAAAGAACTAATGTTTTGCCAATTGGTGGTTTTGGGTGGGAAATAAGTAAAACTAATGCTTTGCATATCATTTGTTTTGGTTGGGAAATGCAAAGAACTAACGCTTCGCAAATTGGTGGTTTTGGGTGGGGAATACGAAGAACTAATGCTTTGCAATATGTTGGTTTTGGGAGGGAAATACGAAGAACTAATAATTTGTAAATCAGTGGTTTTGGGTGGGAAATACGAAGAACTAATGCTTTGCAAATCATTGGTTTTGGGTGGGAAATACGAATTTATGCTTTGTAAATCAGTGCTTTTTGGTTAGAAATGCAAAAGAACTAATGCACTGAAAATCAGCGGTTTTGCGTACGAAATTAGAACACCTAATGCTTTGAAAATATGTGGGTATGTGTGGAAATAAGAAGAACTAATGCTTAGCAAATCGGTGGTTTTGGGTGGGAAATACGAAGAAGTAATGCTTTCCAAATCGGTGGTTTTTGGGTGGGAAATCAGAAGACCTAATGTTTTGCAAATCAGTGATCTTGGGTGGGAAATACGAAGAACTAATGCTCTGCAAATCGGTGGTTTTGTGTGGAAATAAGAAGAAATAATGTTTTGCAATTCGGTGGCTTTGGGTGTGAAATACAAAAAAGTAATGCTTTGCAAATCGGTGGCTTTGGGTGGGAAATACATAGAAAGTAATGCTTTGCAAATCGGTGGTCTTAGGTGGGAAATACGAAGAAGTAATGCTCTGCAAATCAGTGGTTTTAAGAGGGAAATACGAGGAACTAATGATTTGCAAATCGGTGGTTATGGGTGGGAAATAATAAAGAACTAATGCTTTGCTAATCAGTAGTTTTGGGTGGGAAATAAGAAGAAATAATGCTTTGCAAATCATTGGTTTTGGGTGGGAAATACGAAAAAGTAATCCTTTGCAAATCTGTGGAGGGAAATACAAAGAACTAATGATTTGCAAATCAGTGGTCTTGGGTGGGAAATACGAACTAATGCTTTGTAATTCGGTGGTTTTGGGTGGGAAATACGAACAACTAATGCTTTGTGAATTGGTGGTTTTGGGGGAAATACGAAGAACTAATTCTTTGTAAATCGGTCGTTTTGGGTGAGAAATACGAAAAACTAATGCTTTGCCAATCGGTGGTTTTGGGTGGGCAATACAAAGAACTAATGCTTTGTAAATCGGGGGTTTTGGGTGGGATATACGAAGAACTAATGCTTTGCAAATCCGTGGCTTTGGTATGGAAATACGTAGAACTAATGCTTTGCAAATCGGTAGTTTTGGCTGGGATATACTAAAAACTAATGCTTTGGAAATCGGTGGTTTTGGTATGGAAATACGAAGAACTAATGCTTTGCAAATCGGTGGTTTTGGTATGGAAATACGAAGAACTAATGCTTTGTAAATCCATGGTGTTGGTATGGAAATACGAAGAACTAATGCTTTGCAAATCCGTGATTTTGGTATGGAAATACGTAGAACTAATGCTTTGCAAGTCGGTAGTTTTGGCTGGGATATACGAAAAACTAATGCTTTGAAAATCGGTGGTTTTGGGTGGGAAATACGAAAAACTAATGCTTTGTGAATCGGTGGTTTTCGGTGGGAAATACAAAGAACTAATGCTTTGCATATGGGTGGTTTTGGGTGGAAAATGAGAAAAAATAATGCTTCACAAATCGGTGGTCTTGGGTGGGAATTACGAAGAATTAATGCTTTTCAAATTAGTGGTTTTGTGTAAGAAATATGAAGAACTAAAGGTTTGCAAATTGGTGATTTTGAGTTGTAAATACGAAGAACTTTAGCTTTGGAAATCGGTGGTTTTGGGCTAGAAACACGAAGAACTAATGCTTTGCAAATCGGTGGTTTTGTGCGGGAAATATGAAGAACTAATGCTTTGCAAATAGGTGTTCTTGGGTGGAAAATACATAGAATTAATGCTTTGCAAATCGGTGGATTCGGGTGAGGAATACGAAGAACTAATGCTTTGCGAATTGCAGGTTTTGGGCTAGAAACACGAAGAACTAATGCTTTGCAAATCGGTGGTTTTGTGCGGGAAATATGAAGAACTAATGCTTTGCAAATAGGTGGTCTTGGGTGGAAAATACATAAAATTAATACTTTGCAAATCGATGGTCTTGTGTGGAATATACGAAGACCTAATGCTTTGCAATTCGATAGTTTTGGGTGGGAAATACGAAGAACTAATGCTTTGCAAATTGGTGGTTTTGGGTGGGAAATACGAAGAAGTAATGCGTTGTACATGGGTGGTTTTGGGTGGGAAATAAGAGAAACTAATGCTTTGCAAATCGGTGGTTTTGGGTGGGAAATACAAAGAACTAATGCTTTGCAATTCCTGGTTTTGGGTGGGAAATACGAAGAACTAATGCTTTGTAAATCGGTGGTTTTGGGTGGGAAATGCGAAGAACTAATGCTTTGCATATTGGTAGTTTTGGTTGGGAAATACGAACTAATGCTCTGTTAATTGGTGGTTTTGAGTTGGATATACAAAGAAAAAATACTTTGAAAACCGGTGGTTTTGGGTTGGAAATACGGAGAACTAATGCTTTGCAAATCAGTGGTTGTAGGTGGGAAATACGAAGAACTAATGCTTTGCAAATTGATGGTTTTGTGTGGGAAATACGAAGAACTAATGCTTTGCAAATAGGGCGTTTTGGTTGGGAAATATGAAGAACTAATGCTCTGCAAATTGTTAGCTTTGGGTGGGAAATACAAGGAACTAAAGCTTTGCAAATCATTGGTTTTGGGGTGGGAAATACGAAGAACTAATGATTTGCAAATCGGTGGTTTTGTGTGGGAAATACAAAAAACTATTGCATTGCAAATCGGTGGTCTTGGATGGGAAATACGAAGAACTAATGCTCTGCATTCGGTGATATTGGGTGGGAAATACAAAGAACTAATGCTTTGCAAATTGGTGGTCCTTGGGCGGGAAATACGAAGAACTAATGCTCTGCAAATCGGTTGTCTTGGATGTGAAATACGAAGAACTTATGCTATGTAAATCGGAGGTTTTCGTTGGGAAATACGAAGAACTAATGCTCTGCATATCGGTGGTTTTGGGTGGGAAATACGAAGAACTAATGCTTTGCAAATCGGTTAGCTTGGGTGGGAAATACAAAGAACTAATGCTTTGCAAGTCGGTGATCTTGGGTGGGAAATACGAAGAACTAATGCTTTGTAAATCGGTGGTTTTGGTTGCGATTTACGAAGAACTAATGTTTTGCATATCGGTGATCTTGGGTGGGAAGTACGAAGAACTAATGCTTTGTAATCGGTGGTTTTGGGTGGGAAATATAAAGAACTAATGCTTTGCAAATCGGTGGTCTTGGGTTGGAAATACAAAGATTTAATGCTTTTCAAATAGGTGGTTTTGTGTGGAAGATACGAAGAACTAATGCTTTGCAAATTGTGGGTTTTTGGCGAGAAATACGAAGAATAAATGCTTTGCAAATCGTTGGTTTTGGGCGTGAAATACAAAGAACTATTGCGTTGCACCAATAATTCGTAGAAATGCTTTTAAAACGCAAAATTACCAATTAGGTAAAAATATAATTCATGTTACTGTGCATTCCTCCTAGAGCTCGCATGGTATTGTACCAACCATATGTCACACGATCGTACATAGTTCACTTTGTGTATATATTATGCTTGTATCTTCGCTCTTCCCTCGCTCTAAAAAGAACCTGAATAAATATGCCAGTTTTTCACACTGGTAACGGTGCCGGTTTTAAACCTAAAATTTCCTGTTGCCGTGAGCTTTTATATATAAAGGAGAGTTTTCTATAATAAACTCACTCAGTTGCTTTCATCCTGTCTTTGAGTCACAACCTTTTCTAGGCCCATCACATTGGTGACCCTGTAAGACGACTCGCTCCTCCCGCCTTCCAGCCCCCCTCGCCTCTTCATCGTTGGTACTTTGGCGGACTCTACGAAAGTTGTTGCTGCTGCTGCCCCATTGAAACTTTCATCATTCGCCAGCAGAGAGGCGTTAGATTGGTTTCAGCGCTCAGAAGTCCAGTTTCGCATCAAGGGCATGACTCACTGAACCACCAAAGCAGATTTTGTTCCCGGGGCGATACCCGAGGACACCTTCCCGGAAATATTCGACTGTTTTTTTTTAACAAGCAGACACCCCAATAGCGTATGACGCCCTCAAAACATACCTTCTGCAGCAGTACTCACCATCGCCAACTGCCCGTATAGCAAAGCTTTTTCAGCTCTCTCAACAGCCGTTGGTCGACCAAAGGACTTCGCTCGCGCTCTGGTAAATGACTAGTATCGCTCGTCTGCAACCTGCCGCTGGCGGCTCTCCTTGTGAGGTGAACCTACTTCGTGTCCTTTGGATATGCCGTTTACCCGAACCTGTACGTGCTGCCATACCCGATGTCGATAGTTTACCCATACAGGACTTGATGACCAAAGCCGACACCTTTATGGACAGCCATTTCAAGACCTCCATCAACGCCTCCACCCCTGATGAAGAGGACGCCTAATCAACGTCAACCGAAGCTGACGTGAATGCCGTAGGACATACACGCCTACCCCGTGACGTGCCGAAGAGGCGACAAAGCCACTCACCACCCATCACTCGCTCACACCCTAACCAACGACTTCTAAAGCCACTTACTACCTCCCATCCGCCGCAGTTTTGCTACTACCACTTCAGATTCAGGTAACCACGAAGAAAATTGCCAAGGATTGTCAGTGGCCTAAAAACGGTGTAAGTATGACATCGCTCGTGGCAGTGGCCTCCCGTGTTTCAAATCTTTTTTTTTTACATGATGCAGGAACGGGCGTGCAAGTTTTGGCAGACACAGGTGCTTGCCGTTCTCTTTTGCCAAGGGAACTCTTCAGGACAGGATGTAGTCTGTCTACGTCTGCCGACGTCTGCTTAGTAGCTGCCAACGGATCTGCGATACCCACCTACGGTTACGAGAACCTCACATTATTGTTCAGAAATGGTAAATCTAATTGGAAGTTTCTCGATGCTGACGTAACATTGCCAATCCCTGGTGCAGATTTCCTCTCTCATTTCCACCTTCTGGTCGATGTCGCCCACTGACGATTGGTCAACGCAGATTCGTACTTGTCGACACCTCTTCAACCTGCCCCCTCCAACCTTGCTCTCCACATCAGCTCAACCACGGATGCCTACGCCCACCTCCTTCGTCGTACCCAGAAGCTTTCCGTCCAAAACTTCGCCAAACGTCCACGGCTCCGGCCAAGCACGGTATTTATCACCATATTAGGACGACGGGACCCCCAATCTTTGCAAAATTCAGACGTCTGTCACAGAAACGATTTGCTGCCGCCAAACAAACGTCCTCCTAAATGGAGGAAATGGGCCTTTGCCAAAAGGCCTCCAGCCAATGGTCGTCGCCCTTACACATCCTTCTGAAGAAACACAGCTTCCTCAGTTCCTGCAGGGATTACAGGCTCCTGAACATGCAAACAGAACCGGATCACTACCCCTTCCCAAACATCGCCGACATGACCTCCTACCTGCACAAAGCGAAGGTTTTCTCTATGTTCGACATCCTGAAGGGGTATTATCAGGTGCCTATGAACCCAGAAGACATACCCAAGACCACTATCACCACTCTGTTTGGTACATAACCTTCAATTACTACTGTTTTGGCCTCCGTAATGCTGGGGCCACATTTCAACGTCTTATGGATGGTATCTTAGGGGACCTCCCTTTCTGTGTATGTTATGTGGACGATATGCTTGTGTTCTCCTCCTCAAAAGAGGATCACCTCCGTCACATGCGCATCGGGCTCGAACGCCTCCAACAAAACGGCCTTGTAGTCCGGTACGACAAGTGTACCTTTAGCAGCAACGAAATGTCGTTCTTATGGCACCGGATCACTCTTGAAGGAGTCCATCACCTCCCTGAGAAGGTAGCAGCGGTTCAGGACTTCCCCGCGCCCTCGACCGTCAAAGCTCTGCAGGAATTCTTGGGCATGATCAACTATTATCATGGTTTTTTGCCAGACATTGCCACCACTCTTGCTCCCCTCTACGCTTCCCTCAAGGGCAAGCCAAAGGACCTGAAGTGGGGTCCCCTACAAGAAACAGCCTTCTGACATGCAAAGAAGGCCCTATCAACCGCGGTGGCTCTCACTCTTCCTATCCCATATGCCCTTCTCCTTCTCTCCACCGATGCCAGCGATGTTGCTATTGGTGCAGTACTCGAGCAGGTGGTCAACGGCTCTCCGCGCCTATTGGCCCTCTTCAGGAGAAAACTGTCCAAGGCAGAATCGGGTTATTCTACCTTCGATCGCGAATTGCTGGCGGTGTACTTGGCTGTCAGTCATTTTCGCCATTTCTTTGAAGGTATGCCCCTCGTCATTCACACAGACGACATGCCTATGGTGCACGCCTTCACTCGACAGTCTGATGCCTGGTCCGCCCGTCAACGCCCACATCTCTCCGCTGTGGCTGAATACAATTTAATCCTTCAATACGTCCCTGGGGAAATTAATCCCGTTGCCGATGACCTGTCAAGAAACACGTTGGCTGCTGTTCAACTGGGATTGGATTACAAAGCCCTGGCTGAAGCCCAACGACAGGATCCAGTGTACCAAGCATGTAAGACATCCTGCATGTCCCTCCGTTTGGAAGACTTCCTCCTCGAAGACTCCAACACCACCCTCCTCTGTGTCGTCAGTACTGGAAGACCGCGACCATGGATTCCTGCTCCCATGCGCCGGTAGGTGTTTGATTTCATTTATAGACTTTTACATCCTTAGTTCCGTTCTACTGAACAGTTGCTGAACACGAAGTTCATTTTGCACGGCATTTTTAAAAATGCTAAGGATTGGGTTCACGCCTGTATTTCTTGCCAAACTTCTGAAGTACATCGACACACGGATTCAGAAGTGTGCACCTTTCCTCAACCTCAGCGTTGTTTCGCACACATTCACGTTGACGTTGTAGGCCCCCTATCCACATCACAAGGACATCGTTACATGTTTACCATCATCGACAACTATACTCGTTGGCCTGAAGCCATTCCCATAGAAACTGCAACGTCTGCCTCATGTACATCTGCCTTACTCTCAGGATGGATTGCAAGATTTGGTATCCCTGAGCATAATACTTCTGACAGGGGTATCACTTTCACCTCTGAATTGTGGATATCATTAATGAATCTCATGGACATCACCCTACATCAGACAACGGCTTACAACACCGCTGCCAGTGGATTGGTTTAACGTTTTCATCGCACCCTTACAGCAGCTTTGATGTCCCGCTGCAAGGATTCCAACTGGTTTACTTAGCTTCCCATGGTCCTCCTGGGACTAAGGACCACTCCTAAAGACGCCCTCGTCGTTTCGGCAGCTGAAATGGTGTATGGCGACCTGTTGGTCGTCCCTGCCGAATTTTTTCCTTCTACAACCTCCTCCGACGATGTCCATCGTCACGTCGTGTGGAAAACTTACTCCATGCCGCCAAACTTACAAGACCCCAGTGAAGCATAACATACCGACAGACTTGCACTCTGCAACGCACGTCTTCCTGCGCAACGACACTAGCAAGCCACTGGTAATGCCCCATTATACGGGCCCTTTCCTTGTGATCTGACGCAGTCCGAAAGCATTCCTACTATACATTCATGGCAAAGAAGACTGGGTCTCCTTTGATCGTTTAAAATCTGCTTATCTCATGCCATATGATCCACCTACAGTTCGCCTCTCTAGATCAGGGCGTCCTATTCAACATGTACAGTATGTAATTTTTAGGGGGAGCCATGTACCAACCGTGTGTTACACGATCGTATGTAGTTCATTTTGTGTATGTATTATTCTTTTATCTTCGCTCTTCCCTCGCACTAAAAAGAACCTGAATAAACTTGTCTGCTTTTCTCACCGGTAATGGTGTCGGTTTTGAACATGAAATTTCCTGTTGCCTTGAACTTTTGTATATAAAGGAGAGTGTTCTATACTAAACTCACTCAGTTGCTTTCATCCTGTCTTTAAGTCACAACCTTCTCTCGGCCCGTCACAGTATTGACATGTAGCTTCGTGTTCTCTAAGGATGTGTTAATGCTACACATGATAGAAGAAATTACTTCACATTTGTTACGCGAGAATCCTGATGGGTATCAGAGATAGGGCATTTTTGTAAGTGTATGTTTTGTTGTTAATTGTTACCTATCCACTGACTTTATGATAATAGCGATTGTTTAATGTTATGATAATGGTTATTCTCATAATTACTGATATGAGTTTATGTGTATGGTAATATAATGATTATAAAGATTACTACTTGTTCCCGCTGAGATGATGGGTAATATTTGTTCCGTTTTTACCTTTTTTTGACTTGTAATACATACAGGTTGAAATTAAAATTCCCTTACAACAACCTGATTATATCGGGGTAAAACTTTAGAAACATGCCGCACTTGATATTAACCAAAATAATCACCTACATGGAAAGAGCATGTCAAAATCTACATAGAAATTATAGATATTGAACAGAGTGGAATTAAATAAGCTTGCTAAGCTTTTACCTCGATTTTTTTTCCAAGTCGGAAAGACGTTTCCTATACGGCAATATTTACTTTGAATGAGCCATTAACTCACTTCCGTATGCAAACACAAGCTGCTGTAATTATAGATTATTAGCTGAAAGCTGTGACATCAATATGACCTAATGGTTTCGTAAACAATTACGAACCATTTCAGAGAAGTAATAAAATTACCCAAACGCCCGCTGTTATCTTTGTTTGACTGAATACTTACAATAAATTCTAGTGATTATTTGCAGAAGAATGTTTGGTACGGTGAATTTTATCATTATCTGTGTAGTGGTGGTATTCAGCTAGTGCTGGAATATGCTCGGACATAATTAAATTCTCATACAAAAGTGTTGCGAATGTTGTGGGGGTATTTCGGTAATTAACTATGTTGAAAACTCTCTCCACTCAGTATATAGCTATTGTTGCACATGTGTAAGTAAAATATCCCCGAAATAATGACCGACGGAACTTGCGAGAACAGCACATTATACACCGCTTGCCAGAATGTAGAAGCATTGATGTAACGTTAATTTTGCAAGCTCAACGAGTCTCGGCTGAGTGGAAAACATTAGAAGAACGTAAAGTGAATCATAGGTAATTATGATACTTTAATTTCGTGACACTTACATGAATTATATATTTATCTAACTGGTTATTTTTTTTATAATGCATTACTATGTATTATTGATGAAAAGCACTATACTCCATTCTTTTTAGTGAGGCAGATTTGCACCAACTCGCAGGGGTGCCCTTTTTGCTCGGAAACGTGATTGGTTAGAATTATCTTGTTCAACCAATCAGACAGCAGGAAACTTTTCCAAGCTAAATGGGCACCACTGCGAGTCAGTGCAAATGCGCCTCATTAAAAAAAATTGAGTATAGTTCCTATTTCCCACCCAAAACCATGGATTGGCAACTGGGGGCGGCCAAATTTGTAGCGTGGAAAAGGGGTTTAGATTACTATCCCTCAAGAAAATTAGTTCAGACATATTGAAAATGTATCATAAAATGAAGGGACATTTACCTTTATAGAAAACGGTATTGCACCTTGCTTCTGAAGAATTACTTTTATCTGTTACTTAAGCATATAATTTTCTATCAAACAGACAAATCCACATACTACAAATATCTGAACAGCAACAAAACATCGGCCAATTCTTATCCAGATCACGGCTTCAATACCAACCGAAAACCTCCCAATTCTAAACACGGGCCCTAATAATAAATTGACGAATTTTTGACGAGAAATGGATCATCTCGCTCCCACCATCCTCCGAAATCTATGAATTTCTAATGAGATATTACCTCTGTTCACGTCAGCCGATTGGCAGAAAAAGGTGATGTATTTTACTATATGCTTTAAAAGAAAAAGGATTCAGATGGGTATATAATTCTTATTGTTACTGCCATTACCTTGATATTTTCCTTCCCTTGGCCTTTATGAATATAGATAAACACAAATTTGTGGAAGCTTAAATACATACTGGTTTCATCTTTAATTCAGCAGTTTAAGGATGAATGTGACAGCGACTTTTGTTGTTCATCTGTTGAACAATCGGCTGTTATATACAAGCAAAAAAAAACACACGCACACAAACACACACATATATACATATATATATATATATATATATATATATATATATATATATATATATATATATATATATATAT
>NC_090734.1:108529878-108532378 GCF_036898095.1 Palaemon carinicauda | reverse complement strand
TCCTTAAACAATCAAACCACCTCCACACCATTACATATTGCCTAACTGCCATTACCTATCATCCCTTGTTGATCTATTTTTTGTTCGTAGTTAAAGCATTTTCTTCAAGTATTCTCTCAAATATTCCAATAGTTTTCAGCCACATCTCTTGACAGTAAGTTCGACCATTCATTTACATATATGTATATTTTTTATTCCATTTTGATCACAAGTGTTTTTATCATCATAATTGTAAAGGACCTCTGTTAGCCACATGTTTTTATATACCGTCTAGGTTTTTGTATTTTGATTCTTTTAACCGTTTTTTAATATTTTTTATACCAAAGCAATTTTAAGCAAAAATGTATAATTAATTTCTAATGTAAACATAATTTCATGTTTTATGTAGCCCTGATGATGGGAAAGGATTCCCGAAACGTTGGTGTTGAATAAATATGTAAGATGATCCGAAGTCTTCTTGCTGCCCTCTTCATCCTTAAACTTAAGCTTGCCAGAAGCGAAAATGTTACTAGTTATATATATATATATATATATATATATATATATATATATATATATATATATATATATATATATATATATATATATTTTATATATATATATTTGTATATGAGTGTTTGCGGATACCTTACCGTGATGAAAGTGTTTGTGTATTGCCATGATCAGCATAGCTGGTTTATTGTCAGGTATCGGATGAAAATTTCCCATCATTACCAATCTGCACTGGCCAGCTTGTTAGGAAAGGGGGAAAAAACTAATTCTTTATTCTTCAAAGAGTAGCATTAAGTATATAATGTAATGACCAGTCTAACAGTTAAAGAATGCAATAATAATAACTTCAAATATTAATTCTGATAAAAAAAGAAAAAAAAAATCTTTTTGAGTCCCGGTGTACCCGTTTCTAATTACCCCCACCAAATTTTACCACCCGGTAGTTTGAAACCGGTTTCAGGCTGCCCCCCTGGTTTCAAACTACCCCTTTGTTTTTGCGTAGTATCTCATCATTTATAAATATTAATCAATTGCTTTTGGTCGGAGTCAGCACAAAATTTTTATAGGTTACATATCTATACAAGTACGGTTTCCTTTATTTGTAGAATTTATTGATGTCATGTGTTTATCCGTTTTTTTGTCTAAGTTCTTCTTTCCGATTATTATACTCGTACAGTGATAAAAGCACGGACGATACGTGATGTATAATTCTAGTGCACATAAGTCTAGCGTTCCTTAATTCATCGGGATGACCACAAAGAGGACGATAGTTACAATGACCATTTTTCGTCCTTGGGCCGCAAATCCAACACTCTTTTTTTTTTATGTCATTATCTCGTACTAGGTAGTAAGCCTTTGATCTCTGGTGTTTTGAGATGTATATAAACCCAGGTAAACCCGATCACAGCATCATTTGTCCATAAAGTCGTCAGTATGGCTGCTGAACGAAATTCGGACAATTTCGATATTATCTATGACTACGCAGTGAACATCAAAAGGAGCTTCGGAAAACGAAAAAGCCATTCTTGGAAGACTATACTCTGTTAGAATTACGAAGGTCGAGGTGTATCTAAAGACAAAAACACACGGTGCCATATTTTTGACTTCGTATCATACCTTCTCACCTCACTAATTTTTTGTAGTAATCTCCTTTGGGAATCGACCACCTATCAAAAAATAAATAAAAAATTCTTCTCTGTAGGCCACAGCCGTAATGTTTCTTTGTTTTCTTTTGTCATATCGTCTCTTACAATAGTTATTCTACTATTTTTGTTGGCGTATCAATATGCTCGCTATATTTTCTTGTTATCAGTTTGTTTTAAACAATACTTTAATGATAAAATACTCATTTGCCTTCTTGTTATTTTTGTATTCTAACTTTATATCTTTCCGTTATTTCTTTCTCTTTATTTGCTTCCCTTCCCAGTACGGTTAATAATAATAACTATAATAATAATAATAATAATAATAATAATAATAATAATAATAATAATAATAATAATAATAAGTAAGTATCGTATCCCTACTGTTGCTCTGTATGGGGATGGATTACCTTACATTCTGGCTGACGAAAAGTTTATGGTGCTTTTTGTGTTTCCCTTGATCGGTTATAATCATTGAAGCATTTCTGTTACAGCGTTTGTAGTTCTCTCTCTCTCTCTCTCTCTCTCTCTCTCTCTCTCTCTCTCTCTCTCTCTTTACACCGGTGAATGTTTTGATGAAATACTCTAATTTCAATAGAGTTTCGTTTAAACATTTAATTTATATGTATATTTCCTTATTTATATATTCTACCACAAGCCTCAAAATTACAGATTGATCATAAATATTATTAAAAATAATAGAAGTAATAAAGATAATAACTATAACAGTAATGATGCCAGATGGATTCAACAGGATATTTAAATATCATACACTGTTTCATTATATTACCAAAAAATAGGCAAATATTATATATTCCCGAAGGATTATACATACATATATATATATATATATATATATATATATA
>NC_090734.1:108514878-108517378 GCF_036898095.1 Palaemon carinicauda | reverse complement strand
ACAGAAGCTATGGCACTATCCAAAAACAGAGAGTAATGGTTTGATTTAGGACTGCCCATCTCATAGGAGATTTGCTTACCATAGCTAAAGAGTCTTTTCTACCTTTACCAAGTGTAAAGTAGTCATTGATTAATTAGCCCCTTGAGTGAAGAAGAATTTTTCGGTTACCAAACCGAAATCAGGTTTATGAAGAAAGCAGATGATGTGTAAAGAATAAGCCTGATTGTTCGGTTTTTGTGTAGGAAATGGAAATATAAGTCGTAACCATAGATGGACCCAATATAGTACACTCTGGCAAGTCAAAGGATCCAATAACTCTCTAGTGATAGTATCTCAATAGGTGGCTGGTCCCTGGGCTAACTTACTACTTGAGGACCTACAATTGAAGACCTATCAATTTTAAAACTGCTAGGAACTTGTCATCTTCAAAAGAAATCGGATTTTATTAACATTGAAAATCACTAGAGTTTTTTCTATATTTCCATCATCAACCCAGAACTTGAAGGGCTTGGAATAACTCAGAACTTTTTCAAATCAAACAAGTTTATCGGAATCTAAACAATTTCCGTTATCTGCAAAACCATATTCGAAAGACCTTTACTATTTGATCGATGCATTCAACCATTATCACCCGACTTTACGGCGGATGACGATAATCCAGCCGAGATGAAATTGAATCTTGTAAAGTTGAAAAGTTGCTGATGCTGGGAAAGTGCGTCCTGAGCCTGATGAGGCGACAGAGGCTGGTGAGATGCGAAGCCATAAGGAAAGAAAGAAGATGGAAAATGTTCACAATAATGTTGATGACGATGGTAAGTAGGTTTCATACTTGTACTATGGAACAACACTGCTGTGCTTTAGAGGGAAAATTTCTATCTTTGCCGGTAAAATTTCTATCTTTGCCGGTACGTAGCTGTACAGGAAAAATATTTACTTATTTCTATAACGGTGGGGTCCTATGACGCTGGATGAGATGGTGATCGTAGAGAATAAAAAAAAGACAAGTATTGTTTATGTTAATATTCTATGCAGCGACTAGAAGTTAAACTTCCTCAACTGAATTAATAGTTAAGAAGCCTCAGAGCTATCATTTTCCCTCATCAACAGGACTTCAAATCTTCTACATGACTCGCACCCATTACTCTGTATTCTGTTCATATATATGATTCTTAGGTTTTTACATAGCATCATCCATCTCCATTTTCTAAATTTCCCAGTTGTCAATCTTTTTAACTAACGTGCCCTTCTGATCGTTCATGATGTCTCTTGTTTTCACTTTACACAAAAATTGCTCTAACAAAGGATCCTTCTCTGATGAGAACGTTGTTTTATAAACATTAAAAAAAAGTCATAAACTTCCTTTCGTAAACAGGTAAAATGTGAATGTTGTTCACGAGGGAAATGTTTCCTCGGTAAAATAAATGTGAAATGTATTGACGTTGTTAAAAGGAGGCAGGGAACTGTCATCAATATTCCATTAACATCTTTGGACTTGGATCGTCCATCAAAGGCGAGTGAATATTTATATTGTTTAATTGTTGTACGACCATATGCAAGTCCTTTGATCAAAAGAGAGAAAAGGACACAGAAGGTCTAAGTTTATTTTGAATAGCTGCTCGGTTCGAAAACACAAGCACAAAAGGAAGGTGTAAATAAGAGAGAAAAGAGAGAATTTACATATATATATATATATATATATATATATATATATATATATATATATATATATATATATATATATATATATATATATATATATATATATATTTAAAATTTGACTTTTCATTTCTTAATGACTTCTTTCGATCATTTTAGAATACTGCAATTTCTAATATCTAATACGTGATCTTTTGGCATATAAGGTGTTATTATGACCCATCGTCCCTTAGACTAGTTTCCTGGATTTAGTCCATTACCGCTGTCAAGGAGATTATATTCTCAAGTCGGTTTATTTATTTATTAGTCTGTGTGTGTGTTTGTGTACAGGACGTTAACTTGAGGGACTTTAATGAAATTTTCACCATAGACACATTTTTGTAGCAGTTGCTTTTCTTATTATTATTATTATTATTATTATTATTATTATTATTATTATTATAATATTATTATTATTATTATTATTATTATTATTATTATTATTATTATTATTATTATTATTATTATTATTATTATTATTATTGATATTAATACTATTTTTATTATTATTAATAGCACTGGCGTTGTGTTAATGTTGATATTAATATTAATAATCTCTGATAACTTGTCTTCTTATTATTATCATTATCATTACTATTAAAATCATTGTTGTTTTGTTAATGTTGATATAATGTTAATATAGAAATAAAGTGGCTCTAGATTAAGGAACCATTTTTTTTAGCAATGGTATTTTAGTTGACCCTGCGCTTGACCTTTGACCGAGGAGACAACTGGAAATGTGAAGAATTAGAGTGTAAAATCAAATGCCGAAGGATAACCATTAATCCGTGGTATTTACATCGAA
>NC_090734.1:108504878-108507378 GCF_036898095.1 Palaemon carinicauda | reverse complement strand
TCGACCTAGGAAGTTGACCTGGAGTTTTCAAATGGAAATCTAGGCTAAGACTCTCCCAATACCACCTCGTCAGGGTATGGGACATGACAGTATTACATCTTAATACTAGGAACACAATGGAGCATGGTTTACCTACAGAGGTTCGAGGTCAATGAGAGATTGACCGATGTTCTGGTCTTGTTGAGTACCCTCCTCATCAGACAGAACGGGGAAAGGCGTACACATCGACGTTGTCCCACCGTTGTTGGAAGGCATCCTGCCAGAGAGCCTTGGGTCCGGGAGCGGGGAGCAGTACAGCGCGAGCTTGTAATTCAGCGCTGTAGCAAACAGATCCACCGTCGGGGAACCCCACAAAGTCAGGACTTTGTTGGCTATCTGAGGATTCAAAGACCACTCGGTACTCACTATCTGCGTCGCTCTGCTCAGACTGTCATTGAGCACATTTCTTTGTCCTGGAATGAAGCGAGCCGCTAGTGAGATTGAGTGGACTTCGGACCATCTCATGATCTCTACTGCAAGATGGGATAGCTGTTCTGAAAAGGTACCTCCCTGCTTGTTGATATAAGCAACCACCTTGGTGTTGTCGCTCATCACCACCACAGAGTGGCCCGCCAGGACTTGGTGGAACTTCTGAAGTGCTAGGAACACAGCCTTCATTTCTAGCAGGTTTATGTGAAGGTACTTTTCTGATTCTGACCACAGTCTGAGGTCCTTTGGTTCAGAACGCGGGACCCCCCACCCTTTGTTTGATGTGTCCGAGAACAGCATCAAATCTGGGGGAGGGACGAGAAGATCCACCTCCCTTCCGTAGGTTCTCGTCCACCACCACCGGAGGTCCATCCGTTCCGCAGGGCCCATAAGGATCAAAGTGTCCGGGAAGTCGTGGCCTTGACTCCACCGTGACTTGATTCGCCACTGGAGGGATCTCATTCTGAGGCAACCGTTGGGAACGAGACAAGTCAGGGAGGAGAGGTGGCTGAGAAGACGAAACCACGATTCGGCTGGGAGTTCTTCTCGATTGAGGAAAGGTCTCGCGACCTTTCTCAGCCTTGCTATCCTGTCGTCTGACGGGAAGGCTTTGTGGAGATTAGTGTCTATGACCATGCCTAGATATACCAGTTTCTGAGAGAGCTGCAAGGAGGACTTCTCGAAATTTACCATGATCCCTAGATCCTGGCAAACTTCGAGGAGCTTGTCTCGGTGGTGAAGAAGGGTTGCCTCCGAGTCCGCTAGGATCAGCCAGTCGTCCAGATAACGAAGGAGACGGATGCCGATCCTGTGAGCCCACCAAGAGATGAGGGTGAATACTCTGGTGAACACCTGAGGGGCTGTGGAGAGACCGAAGCACAGCACCTTGAACTGGTAGATCTTGTTGTCTAGGCAAAATCTTAGGTACTTCCTTGAAGACGGATGGACTGGGATCTGGAAGTACGTGTCATTCAGGTCCAGTGTACACATGAAGTCTTGTGGTCTCACCGCAAGTCTGACCGTGTCTGCCATCTCCATGCTAAACGGAGTCTGCTTGACAAACCCGTTCAGTGTTGGGAGGTTGATGACTGGTGTCCAGCCTCCAGACGCTTTTCTCACAAGAAAGAGTTGACTGTAGAAGCCTGCGGACTCGTCTACGACCTCCTGGAGAGCGTCCTTCTTCAACATGGCCTGGACTTCTGCCCAAAGGGCTTGCCCTTTTGCTGATCACATGGCAAAAGAGCTCAACGACACTGGATTCGCTGTCAGGGGAGGTAGAGAGGCTGTGAAAGGGACGCGGTAACCTAGAATGATAACGGAGATCGTCCAGGCATCTGCCCGGAGTTGCTGCCACCTTGGCGCGCAACTTTATAGAAATCCCCCCACTGGTGGACATGCAAGGGGACTGCCAACCCTAGCGTTTACGGCCTCGGCTGTTACATCTAGGGTTCTTGCCTCCCCTGGAGGACTTCTTGCTCCTACTGCTCTTGGCAGGAAAGGGGTTAGACACCTTCGGCTTCGCTACAGTAGTCTTCTTCGTGTCCTTAGCTAGACGGGGCTGTTGGGCCGCTGGAGGTTTGTAGGGCCTCAATGTCAGGGCCCTATGGATGAGAGAATCCTGGTTGGACTTCCTCCACCTCTCAGCACTGAGCTCCACGTCCTTAGGCTCAGACAAACTCTTACCGAACACGGAAGAGTGTCTGATCCTACTAACCTCCGAACTGGGAACCATCTGGTGGAACCTCTCGGCCACAGCGTCCTGACGTTTGAGAATCGTATTGGCCCACAAGCTGGGAGACTTGGTGGGCCAGAAACTCAATGGTCCGCGTGCCCGAGAGTAAGAAAGTCTCCTGGTGCTTTCTTTGGAGAGGTCCTCGGACCGGACCAAGATGCCCAGAGACCCCCAGCCAGATGTTAAGCCACGAAGTTGCCTGCGTGGCACACTTGGTAACCTTCTCCTGGCTCAAGATCTCAGTGGCTGAGAAGGACACGTGCCGGTTGAAGAGTCTCTCAAGAGGGACTCCCCCTGTGA
>NC_090734.1:108484878-108494878 GCF_036898095.1 Palaemon carinicauda | reverse complement strand
TCTTTGAATGGTTTAAGAGAGGTTTTCAGATAGTTATGTTGTTCTGGCAGGGTTCCTGAACACGGTTGTATTTGCTCTATTGGTGGATGTTTGGTTGTCTTTTCCCGGATATGATAGAGTTACAGAGTTGGCCGTTGTCGATAATCTCCCCATCCTTGGTATTGACGGAATTTTTGGAAATGATATGCTCAATAATGAAGGTCATGAATTATTTCCCAATTTGCTTATCCATGCTCATCCAGTTTCTGTAACGACCCATGCCACTGCCAAGAGCTGCTGAAATAGATAATGATGATGAATTTTTACTTAGTAGTTTAAAAGTAGATGTAGAAAGACCCGGGTCTGTAGATAGTACGAATAATCCTGTTATTATTAATGCTTTGAAACCTGATTGGGACCGTTCGGCTTTCATTAAGGCCCATAAAGCTGATTTTCCCTTTGAGTTAGGTTTGGTTTAATTCATAATATATTCTACCGATATAGTAGACCGGTGACTGATGATCTGAGTAAGACTTCTCGGATCGAACAAATGGTGGTCCCTATTCAGTTCCGTGAATTAGTAATAAGTCTCGCTCACGATAATTTCCTTTAAGGTCATTTTGGGATATGGAAAACTTTCCTTAAATTGGCTAAATATTGTTGGTGGCCTCGGATGAAATCGTTTGTAAAACGTTATGTGAAAGAGTGTGAGGTTTGTCAGGTAATGGGAAAACCCAATCAAATTCTTCCGAAAACTACTTTAAATCCTATTCCTGCTATCGGAGAGCCGTTCTCAGAAGTGGTAATAGATGTTGTGGGTCCTTTACCGAAAACCAAATCTTGTTATGTAAGTATATTGACGATTATGGATATAGCCTCTAGATTTCCCGAAGCTTGCCCTTTGAGAAAAATAACCTCTAAGGTACTTTTTGAAAAACTAATTGAATTTTTATCCAGGTCCGGGCTACCTCAGGTTATTCAGACCGATTGTGACACTAATTTCACGAGTAAAATGTTTAGGGGTAAATGTGCAGAACTGGCCAATCGGCAATTTACAAGCGTTCCATACCATCCGGAGAGTCAGGGTGTGGTGGAGAGGTTTCACCAAACTTTTAAATCTATTTCAAAGAAAAATTGTTATGAACATGGCAGTGGGTGGGACAAAGAACTTCCGCTCGCATTTTTTGCAATTAGAAATCATCCCAATGCCTCCACCAGTGTAGCTCCTTTTGAACTTATTTTTGGGCACAAATTCCGTGGCGCTGTGGAGATTTTTTGTGAAGCATTTGGGGCTGTTCGAAGGTGGGCATAAAAGTAAGAGAATTTTGGATGATTTGAGAAGACGTATGGTTAGCGCCTGGAAGTTTGCACGTGATAATTTAGGTTTTGTGCAAAATAAAATGAAAAATAATTATGACAGATTCTAAACCCCATTCTTTTGAACCGGGGGAGATGGTGTTGGTTTTGAGTATGGACCCTGACAATTTTCTTGAACCTAGATGTAAGGGTCCGTGGAAAGTTATGAGGAAGTTGGCGAAGGTGAACTATGAAATTCAAGCTCCCGGTTCAAGCAGAAAGTGTAGGATTTTTCATATAAACAGGTTGAAAGCATATCATGGTAAAAGTGTTGAACCCTTAACTGTTGCAACCGAGCCAGTAGCCGTATCTGTAGAATTGCATCCTCAGGATTCAGCTGATTTATTGAATCAGGTTTCTTCCAATACCTTTTTTTTAATATACAAAATTCAGGAGTTTAAGAGGAAGGTCTGAAACATGTAGATCCTCATCCAATAGAGGATGTGTTTAATTTAATACATTCCTTTTCAAATTTATTCCGAAACTTTCCTGGTTGGATTAATTTTCTTTTGTCATGATGTAGATGTAGGTAGTGGTTTCCCTGTTAAACAAAGTCCTTATTGGTTGTAAAGAGGGATTTAGTTGAGGATGAAATTAAATATATGTTGGAGCACGACCTTATTCAGCCATCCGTTAGTCCTTGGAGTTCCCCTGTTGATTTTGTGGGAAAAGCTGACGGGAAGTTACGCATGTGTGTCGACTATCGAAAGGTTAATGCCCACACCAAAAATGCTTCCTTTCCTTTGCTGCGTATTGATGACTGTCTCGACCAGATAGGTTCTGCCAAATTTATTACCAAACTAGATTTATTGAAGGGTTATTGGCAGGTCTCGTTATCTGATCGAGCCCGGGAAGTTTCGTCATTCATAACTCCTTTTGGGTTATGTGAATGCATGGTTATGCCATTTGGGATGAAGAATGCTGCATGTACTTTCCAGAGGCTTATGAATAGGGTCATATGTGGTTTAAAGGGAACTAGAATTTATATTGATGACTTGGTCGTATATAGTGATGACTGGAATACGCATATGGTTAGATTGCGTAAGGTATTTGAGGCCCTTAGGTCAGCTGGTTTGGTTATTAATTTACCCAAATGTGAATTTGGTAAGGCCAAGGTTTATTATTTGGGTCACGAAGTCGGTTTAGGTAAGATAGCCCCGAAACAAGCTAAACTTGAGGCTATTATTAATTTAAAAAGGCCAGGTAATATTAGAGAGGTGAGAAGAGTTCTTGGAATGACTGCGTATTATCGCCGCTTTGTGCGAAATTTCTCGGACCTTGCTCAACCTCCTACTAACCTCTTAGAGAAGGGAAAGAAATATTATTGGTCTGATCAGTGGGAGGAAGATTTTAATAAGCTTAAATCCATTCCAATGTCTTAACCTATTTTGACTTTCCCATATTTTCAGATACCTTTTGTTATAGCGGTAGATGCCAGTGATGTGAGTATAGGTGGTGTCCTTTTTCAAAGGGATGATGAAGGTGAGGTATACCCCATATCTTATTTTAGCCGGAAGTTACTGGCAGCTGAAAGAAGGTAATCGACCATTGAAAACGAAGCTCTGGTTCTGATTCGTACCCTTTTTCTTTCCCAAAACAGATTTGGACAGATCACAATCCCCTGGCGTATATTGAGCTTATGAAAGGAGCCAACCAGAGGATTTTTCATTGGGCTCTCCTACTTCGAGAATTTCATTTAGTGAATAAATACAGTAAGTGGTCTGAAAAGAAAATTCCTGACGCTCTCTCTCGAAGTGGATAGGTTTGCCTTACCTCCCTCGTACGCTGCCTGCTCTTGTCTCCAGAGAGTTAAGAAAAAAACTGTTTTTGGTATATTATAAGTTGAGGTGTATTTATGTAATGCCCTTTCTTGACTTTTGGCGAGTTTTGTATGTATTGCCCTAATTTGACATTGATTTGTTTGGTGAAGTTTCGGTGATAATAGCC
The DNA here is from genome assembly GCF_036898095.1 of Palaemon carinicauda. Taxonomy (NCBI): domain Eukaryota; kingdom Metazoa; phylum Arthropoda; class Malacostraca; order Decapoda; family Palaemonidae; genus Palaemon; species Palaemon carinicauda. The sequence goes on along the minus strand of NC_090734.1, from coordinate 108,491,596 downwards.
ACTGTACTTATTGATGTTGGGTAAAACCGCAAGTTATTTATAATATATGTTGTGTCAGCTGTTTAATCCTAGTCTTACTTTTCAGACTAATAACCTTTGTATTATTGTTTTTGTTCCTGCTTTTCAGGTTCTGTATTCTAGTAATTTGAAAAAAAGAGAAAAGAAATATTATTTCGGGGAGGAAGGTATTAGAGTAGAGTAATTTTCTCATTTGTTTAAGTCAACCTTGTTCTAGTTTAAAGTTGTTTTCACTATAGCTTAAAGTAGTTTTAAAGTGGTGTGTTGTTGATTGTTTTTCGCCTACTCCCTGCTCAATTACCTTGCTTTAAACTATCGTGTCAACAATTGTATTTTGTTTGCCCGAGTGATAATGAAAGCGTGTTGATGTCGGAGGTGGGTGTTCGGACAGAGGAGCGTTCGGGCTTGAGCACTCCCCCAACAACATACCCTAAGCTGCTTACGAAATTGAAATATTGGATGACGACGTTTAGGCTTTGGAAATATGACTATCCTGTTGAAAATTGTTTTGTTTATCCTCGCCTTGGTTTATAGTCTGCAGGTGCTCTTGTCACCTGTGACTCGAGTGGTTTCTTGCATTGACGCCAGTTTAGTGTACTTCGCAGATAACTCTCAGGTGCTCCTGTCACTTGCAACTTGTGTCTGCTCTTCAGTTCCCTGATGCTAAGGAGTAGCCATGGAGTTGGCTTCGTCTCTGGCTTACTGGCCCTGTCATCCCGTGTCAGCTTCAGTGGTGTTGGGAGCTTGTAAGCTCATGAGGTGGCCCGTAGGGAGGCCGTTGCCAGGTAAGACAGAGTATCTCTGTTGATCGAGTAGAGATCGTTATACGTGGTGGGTTCTACCCTGGCGTACTGGTCCTGCCCTGCTTGCTTGTAGGAGGAGTGGATAACGACCTTAATTTTGTCTCCTCTATTATATTATTATTTGAGGAGAACTATATCTTTTGGTGTGTTTAGACGTGTATTCCTAGGTAGGATTTATAATTGTTTTCATGTTTTTTTGTACTTGACTCCTTTCTTTCTTGAATTTAGTCTTATAGTAATGTCTGGTCTGGCCACAAGTAAAATATATATAACGTTTATCTTATATATCTTGGTTAGGATTTAGTTTGTTAGTTTTGAGGTATCAATATGGATTCAAATTATGTGTATTTGTTATTACTGGTCATCTGGTTATGATATTTGCTATATCAGCCAAGGTTGGCGTAATTTATTTTTAAGTATAAAGTATTAGATATTGTGAAGTTTTATTGAGTGTTTTTGTTTCCGCTGACCGTTAACACAGAGTTACATTTTTACTGACAACAATTATAAAAAGAAATTTAATTATGACCCCAAGGGTTGTAACATATATATATATATATATATACACACACACACACACATATATATATATATATATATAGTTTATATATTCATTTATTGATATATATATATATATATATAAATATAAATATATATATATATATATATATGTGTGTGTGTGTGCGTGTGCGTATGTATATATATATATATATATATATGTGTGTGTGTATATATATATATATATATATATCTATATCTATATCTATATCTATATCTATATCTATATCTATATCTATATCTATATCTATATCTATATCTATATCTATATATATATATATATATATATATTTTGCAGAGTATATAGTTACATACATATATATGCGGAATGTCTATATGAATGATGTTGCTTTCCTCGTTGCCTTTTCTTGCAGTTACACATTCACAATTGGGTCAACTGGTATGCGTAGGAACAGAATCGATCTTCGGACCATGCAAATATGACCTTAACAACTTTACTAGTATTGCAATTTAGAAAGAAAGAGAATGCTTAGTTTTTGTTAAAATATGGTGATTGTAAAGATATTAAGCTGGCAAAAGTAATTTTGTATGGAAGATAATGTCTTTATCATAGCATTTATAAAGTCATTTCAATTGGGAAATAATTATGTTGTTTTAGGCAAATGGTACTATTAAAAAAGCGAAGAAATGTGTCAACATCAGATAATAAGGCTTAGTATTAAAAAAAGAAAAAAAATATATGTCAAAAATCATACTATTGAATTAAAAAAACTATGGCGATTACACTAAGGGACAAAAAAATAAATGATATCGAAAAAAAAATGAGTTATAATTTGTTGATAAAATATTACTTTTTCTGGTGAAGACTATAAGATTATTGTTTATCTGTTTCCGAATAGATTATCTAATAACGTGACTTAACTAGATGACCTTCATAGAAAATTAAATCTTCATCCATATACATCTTTGACAATTGCTAAATAAAGCCACAAACCGAGGTATAGAATCGTGGCTTATTTGAAATTTATGAGAAGCAATACTATTTTCTTGCTCCAGTGACGCCAAACTCTCTTGTTTTCATAAATCAGACGAAAATCCCATATTGGCAATCTTTCATTCATAATGAAATCCTGAACAATGGAATCCCTGATTCATGACTCATCATGATTCAAATGGGATTGAATACCATTCCGGAAAGGAATTGTCTCTGTATTCACGTGGCTTAGCTGTAATAAGATATTTTTATATTTATAATGAATCCTGTTTCTTTACAAATGTTTTCCATTGAAATGCAGTTACCAAAACAAATGGAAAAGATATTTTCTTTACTATTCTTTTACTTATAAAATTATACCGGCTTTCGATCACTTTTAGGTTATAGAAAAATAGAACTATACAGTAATTTTTCACTGTTTTTTCGTTCAACTATACATTACACATAAAGCGAACTGTATCACCATCTTTCACCACCAGGTTGAAGAAGTGAAAGTTCTGAATACTTTTCAATTGATTTCAATAAATCCATGTGAACTGTACAATTAGATGTAGGTTACAGGAAAGGTGAACTGTAGAATTATTCCTCACTATCTCAGTCGCTTTTACGTTTTAGAAGAAGTGAACTGTACAATGGGTCTTCAATGGCTTCATTCCCTTTCATGTTACAGAAGAATTAAACTGTATTATCAGTTTTTATTTACTTTCTTTCACTTTTAGGTTACAGGAGAGATGGGCTGTAGGAACAGTTTTTATTTATTTCTTCCACTCTTAGGAAACATAAAAGGTGAACTGTATGATTAGTTTTCCCTTTCTATCGTTCACCTGTAGGTTACAGGAGTAAACTGTATAATCAGAAGAATTTCCAGTGTGCCAACCGTTTGTCACACGATCATACATAGAAATAACATTTCTCTTTTTTTTTGTATTTACTATTCTTTGTATCTTCACTCACCCATCGCACGGATAGTGACTTTTATCAACCTGTCTTTTTTTCTTACTGTTAGCAGAACCGGTTTCTGGTTGGACATGAAATAGTCTGTTATATTTTATGACCTTCTTGCCCGGTCTTGATGTATATATAAACTAAATATTCTATTATAAAGTTTCTCAGTTGCTTTCATCTTACCTTTTGAGTCACATCCTCTCTCGGCCCGTCACATTGGTGACCCCCGAAGTTGACTGGCTCCTTCCGCCCTCTCCCTTCCCCCTTACCCATCTGTCACTGGTACTATGGCGGACTCCACGGAAGTTGGTGCCGTCCTATTCAAACTTTCGTCGTTCGCCAGCGGAGAGGCGTTTTCTTGGTTTCAGCGCAAAGATTTTCAGTTCCGCATCAAGGGCGTGACTCGCTCAACCACAAAAGCAGATTACGTTCTCGTGGCGATACCTATACGACACCTCCCCGGAAATCTCTGACTGGCTTTGTGAACAAGGAGATACCCCAATAGCATATGACGCCCTAAAAACATACCTTCTGCAGCAGTACTTGCCATCGCCAGCTGCCCAAGTAGCAAAACTTTTTCAGCTCTCTCTACAACCATTGTGGGACCAAAGGGCTTTGCTCGCCCTCAGGGAAACGACCAGTATCGCTCGCTTGCAACCTGCCGCAGACGGCTCGCCTCATGAGGTGGACCTACTTCGTGCCCTTTGAGTACGCCCTTTACCCAAACTTGTACGAGCTTCCATACCCGATATCGATAGTTTATCCATAAAGGACTTGATGACCAAAGACGATGCCCTTATGGACATCCACTTCATGACCTTCATGACCTCCATCAACGCCTCCACTCCCGACGAAGAGGACACCTATTACACGTCAACCGAAGCTGACATGAATGCCGTAGGACACACACGCCTACCCCGTAACATGCCGGAGCGGCGTTAAAGCCACCAATCCCTCACCACTCACTCGTGCCCCAACCAACGACTTCTACAGCCACTTACTGCCGCCCATCGGCCGCAGTTTTGCTACTACCACTCCAGATTAGGTTCTGCCGCAAAGAAATTTGCCAAGGATTTTCAGTGGCCCAAAAAACGTGTAATTACGCCATTGCTCGTGGCAGTGGCCTCCTGTGTTTTTAATCTTTTTTTCTCATGATGCAGGAACAGGCGTGCTATTTTTGTTAGACACGGATGCTTGTCGTTCTCTTTTGCCAAGGGAACTCTTCAGGACAAGACGTAGTCTGTCTAAGTCTGCCGAAGTCCGCCTGGTAGCTGCCATCAGATCTGTGAGACCCAGCTACGGTTACGAGATCTTCACATTATCGTTTGGAAACATTAAATTTAATTGGAAGTTCCTTGTTACTGACGTCACATTGCAAATCCTCGGTGCGGATTTCCTCTCTCATTTCCACCTTCTGGTCGATGTCGCCCACCGTCGATTGGTTAACGCAGACTCGTACTTGTCGACACCTCTTCAACCCACCCCCTTCGAACCTCGCTCTCCACATCAGCGCACCCACTGATGCCTACGCCCACCTCATTATGTCGTACCTGGAAGTTTTCAGTCAAGAACTTTTGACAAATGCCCACGACTCCTGCCAAGCATAGTATTTATCACCATATCAAGATGCCAGGACCCCTAGTCTTTGCAAAATTCAGTCGTCTGACACCGGGTTGATTGGCAGCCGCAAAAAAAGATGTTTGCCAAAATAGAGGAAATGGGTCTTTGCAAAAAGGCCTCCAGCCCATGGTCGTTACCCTTACACATCGTCCTGATGAAAGACGGCTCCCACCGTCGCTGCGAGGATTACAGGTGCTGAATATGCAAACAGAACCGGATCCCTACCCCCTCCCAGACATTGCAGACTTGACCTCCTATCTTCACTAAGCGAAGGTTTTCTCCACGCTCGATCACCTGAAGGGGTATTATCAGGTACCTATGAACCCAGAAGACATCCCCAATACCACCATCACCATTACGTTTGGTACATACACTCTAAATTATTCTTGTTTTGCCCTTCTTAATGCTGGGGATACTTTTCAACGTCTCATGGATAGCATCTTAGGAGACCTCCTCTTCTGTGTATGTTATGCAGACAACATGACTCTGGTGCATGCCTTAACTCAACAGTCTGACGCCTGGTCCTCCCTTTAACGCCGATATCTCTCTGCCGTGGCTGAATACAATTGCACCCTTCAACATGTTGCTGGGAAAATGAATCTCTTTGTTGATGCCTTGTCAAGAAACAGGTTGGCTGCCATTCAACTGGGATTGGATTACAATGTCTTGGCTGAAGCCCAATGACAGGATCCAGAGTATCAAGCATGTAGGACATCCTGCAAATTCTTCCATTGGGAAGACTTCCCTCTCGACGACTCCAATACTACCCTTCTCTGTGACGTCAGTACTGGTAGACCGCGACCTTGGATTCCCGGTTTCATGCGCAGACTGGTGGTTGATTTCATTCACGGCCTTTCACATCCCTCATGCCGTTCTACTGCACAGCTGCTAAAGACGAAGTTCATTTGGCACGGCATTTCCAAGGATGCTAAGGGTTGTGTCCGCGCCTGTATTTCTTGCCAAACTTCCAAAGTACATCGACACACGGATTCAGGAGTGGGCACATTTCTTCAACCTCAGCGTCGTTTCGCCCACATTCATGTTGACGGTGTAGGCCCCCTACAAACATCACAAGGACATCGTTACCTGTTTACCATCATCGACCACTCCACTCATTGGCCTGAAGCCATTACCATGGAAACTGCAACGTTCGCCTCATGTATATCTGCCTTACTCTCAGTATGAATTGCAAGATTTGTTATCCCTGAGCATATTACTTCTGATAGGGATACCACTTTCACCTCTCAATTTTGGACATTATTTGCGAATCTTCTGGGTTTCACCCTACATCAGACAACTGCATACAACCCCACTGCCAATGGAATGGTTGAACGTTTTCATCGCACCCTGAAAGCAGTTTTTATGTCCCTCTGCAAAGACTTCAACTGGTTTATTCAGCTTCCCTGTGTCCTTCTGGGATTAAATACGCCCTGGACGTCTTGGCAGCTGAAATAGTGCATGGCGACCTGTTGGTCATCCCTGGCAATATTTTTCATTCTGCAACCTCCACACACGATCTCCAGTCCATACGCCACGATGTGGGAAAATTTACTCCATACCGCCAGACTTACAAGCCCTCAGCGAAGCATCACATACCGACAGACTTGCACTTTGCAACACACGTCTCGCAACGACACTAGTAAGCCACCGCTAACGCCCCCTTACATGGACCCTTTCCTTGTGATCCGACGCAGTCCGAAAGCATTCCTACTAAACATTCGTCGCAAAGAAGACTGGGCCTCCATTGATCGTCTAAAACCTGCTTATATCCTGCTAGATGACCCGCCTACAGTTTGCCTCTCTAGATTAGAGCACCCTA
>NC_090734.1:108467378-108479878 GCF_036898095.1 Palaemon carinicauda | reverse complement strand
CTATTTATGACCACGCATTTATATCTGGCCATGCCATTTCTAAGAAAAATTTCAAAATTACAGACAGACATAGTAGCGTCAGCCAACTGAGAATCTTGGAGTCTTTATAAATTTTTAAGAGAAAACCCAGCTTGAATGAGGGCTTACCTGTTCAGTTGCCTGTGACCCATTTATCCGTTTGGTATGTGGGTTGCTGGTCAGGATGGGTGGTCATCGTCTCCTGCAGATGGCTAGGTATATTAGTTATTGAGTATATTATATAGTTATATAGTTACATGTGTAATAAGTCTTTTACATTGTTTTATGTTCCTTGATTGGTTGATTTTAGAGCTAGTTGTTTAGTTCATGAAAGTACATCTTCCTAACTATGTACTTAGGATGATTTTTATTAATTTTAATAATTTTACATATGATAATTACAAATAGGCTGAAGATGACATAGGTTATGTTGAAAGCTCCCGAACAAAGAAGATGATAGCAGCATTGACTACTCTATCCCTACTTAAATTGCAATTCCAAAGAGGAACCCATCTATCAACTATATATATATATATATATATATACATATATATATACATATATATATATATATATATATATTTATATATATTTATATATATATATATATATATATGTATATATATATATATATATATATACATATACACATTAAACTTGAATATTCAAAAGCGTTTAGTTCTGTATTGTTAACTGTTTATTTGTTTTTAATTTTCTTTTATTCCGATTATTTCTAGACTCCGTGAAAGCCGATGTAGAAGTAATTGTGGTACCACAGAGTTTGGAAAGCAAACAACAGCGAAGGAGATTAACGGAAAAGGAGTTGGAGAACCGCAAATTAATCCGCTTGTAGATTAGGCCGGGATTTTTCTTATGACGGAAAGATTGGAAGAGATTAAGAACGGCCTCTCTCTCTGTCTGTCTGTCTGTCTGTCTGTCTGTCTGTCTCTCTGTCTCTCTCTCTCTCTCTCTCTCTCTCTCTCTCTCTCTGCCCGGTATATGAACTTCTTCTTCTTCTTCTTATTATTATTATTAATATTATTATTATTATTATTATTATTATTATTATTATTATTAATTTGCTAACTACAACTTTATTCGGGGGAGCAAGATGCTATAAGCCCAGGGATTCCAATAGAGGAAATAGCCCTGTGAGGAAAGGAAACAAGAAAAATTTAATTATTTTAAGAACGATAAAAACTTGTTATTCCAATATCTTTGGAAATCTGCTTCAATATATCACGAAAGTCTTAAAATTACCTCAGGTAATATATTAAATTAGGTGTCTTTCAGTTTCCAGAAGTCCTGACTATAATGTGTAAAAAATTAACAATTTTTACATATTTGAAATTAACTTTTTTTTTTTTTGATTTATCAAATTATTCCCCCAACTAAATGAAATAACAAAGTCCTGTATAATTAAAGGATTAAGTAAAAGCTATCTTATAATTAAACAAATGATAAGTGGAGGGTATTTTTACAGTTTGCACAAATTGCAAGACCGAAGGATTACATCACAATCAATTTGCGTCGCCATTAGTGTCACAAGCGAGTAATACCTCTTCCATCAACCCTTTCAATTACTGGCCCACCCCTTCCCATAACACGGCCCCTCTCTCCAGCTTTCCGGCCATCAAAGGTATCCATTGCATGCGCTAATGCTTGCATAGGATGCATCCACGAAAGGGCTCCTGTCTTCTTACGTACATTCTCTCCGCAATCGTTCAAGCTCTGATGATCTCTAAGGGTATCCTTGATTAAAGAACTTCGTACAATATTTTACTCTCTCTCTCTCTCTCTCTCTCTCTCTCTCTCTCTCTCTCTCTCTCTCTAGAGATCATTTTTCAGGTCCTTATATGACCCTTTCTCATGAATTTTCTTATAGGGTTTCACATTGCTCTTTCATATCCCCATTTTTATTTTCTCTCTGTTGTTATATATTTCATGAGTTTATGACACATTTAGGGAGAAACTGTTTCTGCAAAGATGTTTACGGTAGAATTGTGAGAAGTTTTGAATGAATTTCTCTCTAATTGCTCAGCTTGAGCTCTATCTTTTGAAAATCTAAAATTTTTGATTCCCTAACTGTTCTAAAAATCCAACGTTACTTCTAAGCATTAAAATCTCCTCAAAATTCTAAAATTCTAACGTTGCATGTGATTCTGTATATATCCTCACTATTCCAAATTCCAACACTACATTTGTACATTTAAATTACCTCACAGTTCTAAAAATCAAGTGAAACATCTTAAAAATTCAGTTTCAACACTGTTCTGAAATTCCAGTTGTGTATTTGATCATTTCAATATTTTTTCTCATTTCTAAAATTCGAACATTACTCCTGAACCTTTCAATTTCATCACTAATCTATAATTCCAATGGTAAAGCTTAAAACACCAATTTAGTCACTATTCTAAAACTCCAAGGTTAGAGCTAAACATTGCAATTTCATCATCAATCTAAAATTCCGATGTTGTAGGCAAACCTTGGAATTTTCTCAAAAATCTAAAATTCCAGCGTTGAAGCTTGACGTTTGAATTTCCCCAATAATCTAAAATTCCAACGGTATAGCTAAATATTTAAATTTCCTCAGTAATCTAAAATACCAATATTAAAGCTGAATATTCAAATTTCCCCAATCAATCTAATAACCCAACGTTACACCTGAATATAAAATTTTCACATTAATCTAGAATACAAACGTTAGAGCTGAACCTTTCAATTTCCTCCGAAATGTAAAATCCCAACGTTACAGCTATGATTCTGAAATTGCAATGTTACAGCTGAAACTTTCGATTTCAACACTATTCTAAAATTACAACGTTACAACTAAAACATTTGATTTCCTCACTAATCTAAAATTCCAACGTTACAGCTAAACATTTCCATTTCCTCATAAATCTAAAATTCCAATGACATAGCCGAAACTTTCAATTTCAACACTACTCTAAAATTACAACGTTACGGCTAAAAATTTTGATGTCCTCACTAATATAAAACTCAAACGTTACAGCCGAACCTTCAAATTTCCTCACTAATCTTAAGTTTCAATGTTACAGTTAAACCTTTCAATTTCCTCACCAACCTGAAATTCCAACGTTGAAGTTGAACGAACCTTCTAATTTACTCATAATTCTAAATTTCTAATGTTATAGGTAAACCTTTAAACTTTAGCACTAATCTAAGATTCCTACGTTGCAGCTGAACATTTCCATTTCTTCACTAATCTAATATTCCAACGTTACAGCTAAACATTTGATTTTCGTCACTAATCTAAAATGCCAACGTCATTGCTGAACTTTTTGATCTATTCACTAATCTAAAATTCTGACGTTACAGCTAAACCATTCAATTTCGTTACTAACCTAATATTCCATTTTCATTTCCTCAATCCAAATTTCTAACGTTACAGAGGAAGATTTTCATTTCCTCAATATTAAAAAATCACAATATTACAATTAAACCATTAAATTTCCTCACTAACGTAATTTCAAATTTCAACGTTAAAGCATTACCTTAACATTTTCATTACTTGAACAATAAAAAATTTCAACATTCAAGCTTAAAATTTTCATTACTTAACCAATCTAACATTCCAACATTAAACCTTAACATTTTCATTACTCCACCAATCTACAATTCCAACGTTAAAGCTTAACATTTTCACTACTTCACCAATCTACAATTCCAACATTAAACCTTAACATTTTTAATACTTATCCAATATAAAATTCCAACGATAAAGCTTAATCTTTCCATAACTTCACCAATCTAAAATTCCAAAGTTAAAGCTTGACATTTCAATTACTTAAGTAATCTAAAATTCCAACATTTAGACTTAACATTTTCATTACCCCACCAATGTCAAATTCCAAAGTTAAAACTTAACATTCTCATTACTTCACCAATCTACAATTCCAACGTTAAAGCTTAACATTTTCATTACCTAACCAAACTAAAATTTAAACGTTAAAGCTTAAAATTTTCATTATTTCACCAATCTAAGATTTCAAAGTTAAAGCTCAACATTTTCATAATTTCCCCAATCTAAAATTCCAACATTAAACCTTAACATTTTCATTACTACACTAATCTAAAATTCCAATGTTTAAGCTTAACATTTTCATTACTTCACCAATCCACAATTCCAACGTTGAAGCTTATCATATAAATTACTTAACCAATCTAAATTTTAAACGTTAAAGCTCAATATTTTCATTACTTCAACAATCTAAAACTCCGATGTTAAAGCTCAATATTTTCATTATTTCCCCAATCTAAAATTCCAACATTAAAGCTTACCATTTTCATTACTACACCAATATAAAATTCCAAGGTTAAAGCTTATAATTTTGATCACTTCACTAATCTGAAATTCCAATGTTGGAGCTTAACATTTTCATTACTTCGCCAATATACAATTTCAACGTCAAAGCTTAACATTTTCATTACTTCACCAACCTAAAATTCCAATGTTAAAGCTTAACATTTCCATTATTTCACCAATCTAAAATTCCAACGTTAAACCTTAACATTTTCATTTCTTCAACAATCTACAATTCCAGCAATAAAGATGAATATTTTTATTACTTCACCAGTTTAAAATTCCAATGTTAAAGCAAACATTTTCATTACTTCGCCAATCTAAAACTTCTAATTTAAAGCTTAACCTTTCATTACTTCACCAATCTTAAATTCCAAGTTCAAGCTTAACATTTTCCTTACTTTACCAATCTAAAATTCCAACGTTAAAGCTTACCATTTTAATTACTTCAAAAATCTACAATTCCAACGTTAAAGCTTAACATTTTTATTACTTCACCAATCTAAAATTCCAATGCTAAAGCTTAACATTTCCATTATTTCACCAATCTAATATTCCAACGTTAAAGCTTAACATTTTCATTACTTCAACAATCTACAATTCCAGCAATAAATATTAATATTTTTATTACTTCACCAGTGTAAAATTCCAATGTCAAAGCTTAATATTTTCATTACTTTACCAATCTAAAATTCCAACATTATAAGCTTAACATTTTTATTACTTCACCAATCTAAAATTTCAATGGTAAAGCTTAACATTTTCATTACTCTACAAGTTTAAAATTCCAATGTTTATGCTTAATTTCATTACTTCACCAGTTTAAAATTCCAACGTTAGAGCTTTACATTTTTATTACTTCACCAATTCAAAATTTCAACGTTAAAGCTTAACATTTTCATAACTTCGCCAATCTAAAACTCCTAATTTAAAGCTTAACTATTTCATTACTTCACCAATCTCAAATTCCAAGATAAAGCTTAACATTTTCATAACTTCACCAATCTAAAATTCCAACGTTAAAGCTTAACAGTTTCATTACTTCGCCAATCTACAATTCCAACGTTAAAACTTAACATTTTTATTACTTCACCAATCTAAAATTCCAATGTTAAAGCTTATTATTTCCTTTACTTCACCAATCTAAAATTCGAGCGTTAAAGCTTAAGATTTTCATTACTTCACCAATCTAAAATTCCAATGTTAAAGCTTAACCTTTACATTACTTCACCAGGTTAAAATTCCAACGTTAAAGCTTAATATTTTCATTACTTCACCAATCCAAAATTCCAACGTTAAAACTTAACAATTCCATTACATCACCAATCTAAAATATCAACGTTAAAGCTTAACTTTTTCATTACTCTAGCAGTTTGAAATTTCATTGTTAAAGATTATCATTTTCATTACTTCACCAGTATGAAATTCCAACGTTGAAGCTTAATATTTTCTTTACTTTACCAATCTAAAATACCAACGTTAAAGCTTAACATTTTCATCACTTCACCAGTTTAAAATTTCAATGTTAAAACTTAACGTTTTCATTACTTGACCGATTTAAATCTAAAAATCCAACTTTATAGCTCAGCCTTTTCATTATTTCACCAATATACGATTCTAACGTTAAAGCTTAATATTTTCATTACTTTACCAACCTTAAATTCCAACATTAAAGCTTAATATTTTCATTACTTCACCAATCTAAAGTTCCAACGTTAAAGCTTAACATTTCCATTACTTCACCAATCCACAATTCCAACGTTAAAGCATAAAATTTTCATTACTTCACCAATCTAAAATTTCAACGTTAAAGCTTAACATTTTCATAACTTCACCAGTCTAAAATATCAACATTAAAGATTAACATTTTCATTACTCCACCAGTTTAAAATTCCAATGTAAAACCTTAACATTTTCTTTACTTCACCAGTTTAAAATTCCAACATTAAAGCTTAATATTTTCATTACTTCACCAATCTAAAATTTCAACGTTAAAGCTTAACATTTTCATCACTTCCCCAATCTAAAGTTCCAACGTCAAAGCTTAACATTTCCATTACTTCACCAATCCACAATTCCAACGTTAAAGCATAACATTTTCATTACTTCACTAATCTAAAAATTCAATATTAAAGCTTAACATTTTCTTTATTTCACCAATATAAAATTCCAACGTTGAAGCTTAAGATTCTCTCTTTACTTCACCAATCTAAAATTCCAATGTTAAAGCTCAACATTTTCATTACTTCACCAGTTAAAAATTCCAACGTTAGAGCTTAATATTTTCATTACTTCAACAATTTAAAATTTCAACATTAAAGCTTAACATTTTCATAACTTTTCCAGTCTAAAATATCAACATTAAAAATTAACATTTTCATTACGCCACCAGTTCAAAATTCCAATGTTAAAGCTTAACATTTTCTTTACTTCACCAGTTTAAAATTCCAACGTTAAAGCTTAATATTTTCATGACTTCACCAATCTAAAATACCAACGTAAAGCTTAACATTTCCATTATTTCACCAATCTATGATTCTAACGTTAAAGCTTAATATTTCCATTACTTTACCAACCTAAAACTCCAACATTAAATGTTAATATTTTCAATACTACACCGATCTAAAACTCATCTGTTAAAGCTTAACATTTCATTACTTCACAAATCTAAAATTCCAATTTGAAGCTTAACATTTTCATTACTTCGCCAATATACAGTTCCAACGTTAAAGCTTAACATTTTAATTACTTCACTAGTTTAATATCCCATTGTTAAAGCATAATATTTTCATTACTTCACTAATCTAAAATTCCAATCAAAAAGCTTATCATTTTCATTACTTTTCCAATCTAAAATTTCAACGTTAAAGATTAACATTTTCATTACTTCACCACTTTAAAAATTCTAAGTTAAAGCCTAACATTTTCATTACTTCACTAATTTAAAATTCCAACGTTAAAGCTTTACATTTTCATTACTTTACCAGTTATAAATTCCAACGTTGAAGCTTAACATTTTCATTACTTCACCAGTTTAAAATTCCAACGTTAAATCTTAATATCTTCACTACTTCGCCAATATAAAATTCCAAACTTAAAGCTTAACATATTCATTACTTCACCAGTTTAAAATTCCAACGTTAAGGCTTAACATTTACATTACTTGACCAATCTAAATCTAAAATTCCAACGTTAGAGCTCAACATTTTCATTACTTTACTATTCTACGATTTCAATGTTAAAGCTTAAAATTTTCATTACTCCACCAATCTAAAATTCCAACGTTAAAGCTTAACATTTCATTACTTCATTAGTTTAAAATTCCAACGTTAAAGCTTAACATTTTTATTACTTTACTAATCTAAAACTCCCACGTTAAGGCTTAACATTTTTATTACTTCACCAATTTAAAATTCCAAAGTTAAAGCTTAACATTCTCATTACTTTACTAATCGAAAATTCCAACGTTAAAGCTTAACATTTCATTACTAAATAAGTTTAAAATTCCAACGCTAAAGCTTAACATATTCATTACTTTACTAATCTGAAATTCCAAAGTAATAGCTTAACATTTTCATTACTTCACCAATCTATAATTCAAATGTTAAAGCTTTATATTTTCATTACTTTACCAATCTAAAATTACAATGCTATAGCTTAACATTTTCATTATTTTACTAATCTAAAATTCCAACGTTATAGCTCTACATTTTCATCAGTTCAGCAATCTGCGATTCCAAATTTAAAGCTTAACATTTTCATAACGTCACCAATCTTAAATCTCAACGTTATAGCTTACCATTTTCATTACTTCATAAATATAAAATTCCAATGTTAAAGTTTGACATTTTCATTACTTCACCAATCTAAAATTCCCACGTTAAAGCATAATATTTTCTTTACTTCACCAATATAAAATTTCAACATTAAAGCTTAACATTTTCATTACTTCACCCAATTCAAATTCCAACATTAAAGCATAACATTTTCATTACTCCACCAATATTGAATTCCAACGTTAAAGCTTAACATTTTCATTACTTTACCAATATAAAATTCCAATGTTAATGCTAAAAATTTTCATTACCTTTCCAATATAAAATTCCAACGTTAAAGCTTAACATTTTTATTGCTTCTCAAATCTAAAATTCCAACGTTAAAGGTTAATATTTTCATTACTTCACCAATCAACAATTGCAACATTAAAGCTTAACGTTTTCATTACATCACCTATCTACAATTCCATCGTTAAAGCCTAACATTTTTATTATTTCACAAATCTAAAACTCCAACTTTATGGCTTAACATTTTAATTACTTCACCAATTACAAAATCAACGTTGAAGCTTAACATTTTCATTACTTCACCCAATTCAAATTCCAACATTAAATCATAACATTCTCATTATTTCACCAATTTAAAATTCCAGTGTTAAAACATAATAGTTTCATTATTCACCAATTTAAAATTCCAATGTTAAAGCTGAAAATTTTTAAACGTTAAAGGTTTACTTTTTTATTACTTCACAAATCTAAAATTCCAATGTTAAAGGTTAACATTCTCATTACTTCACAAATCTTAAATTCCATTGTTAAAGCTTAACATTTTCATTACTTCACCAATCTACAATTGCAACGTTAAAGCTTAACATTTTCATTGCATCACCTATCTAAAATTCCATCGTTTAAGCATAACATTTTCATTACTTCACTAATCTAAAATTCCAACATTATGGGTTAACATTTTCATTACTTTACCAACTAGAATTTCGACGTTATAGCTTAACCATTTCATTACTTCACCAAAATGTAATTCCAATATTAAAGCTCAACATTTACATTACTTTACCAATCTAAAATTACAAATTTGAAGCTTAACAATTTCATTGCTTCACGAATTTACAATTTCAAAGCGACAAGGGGGAATATATAATTTATTGATTGTTTATTCATGAATTCCCTTTAGCGGGTGAGATACAAAAAAAAAAGTATTTTTCCTTTTTTTTGAGGTTTGCCTGCGAGGTTCATTAAAGCTTTGTTTTCTGGCAAGGTTCATCAACCTATTTTTTCGTTCACGAAGTTAGTAAACAACCCTCTTGACTAAACTTTTTCTCGTTTACGAGTTTTGTTAATCTTCATAGCCTACTGAGGTTCAACAGCCTTTTTTATGTTGGTGTGGTTCAACAAATCTCTCTTGTAAATCCCATTAAACTCTGCCTCTCTTCGGATATATCCTTATTCTCCTTTTTAGGCTGACGAATTTTCCAAAGTGTGTTTTTTCTTTTTTTGTGGGGTGTATCATAATTCATTAGTAATGTTAATTATTACCGTTTTTTAAAAATGGGTAAATACTTTCAGATATATTTTTCTTATTATTTTGAACAAGAATTTTCTCTGATGAATAATGCTTTATTACGTTGATAGCAAATAATCCTATTTAGACTTTTCGTGATATGATTATTTTACCAGATTCCAACTATTCACAAGTTTTACTATTTTTGCAATGCTTAGATCTAAAAAAATGAGTTCTCAGTATATATATATATATATATATATATATATATATATATATTTTTAATTCTGAATGATTTGAAAAAATTAGTTTTTCTTATTAAGAAAAAAAAGCAGTCTCAAACTTATAGTGAAAATATAGTTCAAGCATTTGTTTACTGTTTGAGTTTTTCTGTTTGGATTATTATTGGTGCTTCCTTCCTGTAGCATACAATTGCGTTTTTTATAATTATCTATTAGAAAATAATCATATTTTGGTATGATGTTTAAAATATGTACTTTACTGACATCTCGAGAAACTGTGATCATGGAAAGATTGGCTAATTAACTAACTAACATTCATTAAAAAATATATCACTGAAAAATCAAATAATTAATATCAGGGAAGGATTTTAGTTTTCCAAAAGCGCAAGAATTTGCAAGTCTGTTTTGTTCAGTTACTTTAGGATGGCTACGTTTCTAAGAGAGAGAGAGAGAGAGAGAGAGAGAGAGAGAGAGAGAGAGAGAGAGAGAGAGAGAGAGAATGTTTATTTCAAACCAACCCTAGAGAGACATAAAGAGAGAGCACTATTACCTTATTCTATGTTTTGGTTCAACCAGGTCCCTCAGTGTGAGGCACCTCGTATATCCACCAGAGAGTTGCTAATGCATCTTCCGATGTATTTTGCATCTTCCAGTCTTGGATGGTCTGACAGGCATCTTAGTGTTTATCGAGCTTATTCTTAAACACATGTACGCTCACTCCTGATATGTTTCTTAGATGAGGTGGCAGCGCATTAAATAGTCACTGCATTATCGATGCCGGTGCGTAGTGGATTAATGTCCTCTGCTCCTTCCTTAGTTTTCCTGTTATAGTTTTGGGTACTATTAATCTACCCAGGTTTGCTCTTTCTAATATTTCTAGCTCCATGATGTTTTCAGTAATTCCATCGATTTGCTTCCATGCTTGTATTATCATATAGCGTTCTCTTTTCCTTTCTAGACTGTACAATTTTAAAGATTGCAGTCTTTCCCAGTAGTCAAGGTCCTTAACTTCTTCTATACTAGCAGTAAAGGACCTTTTTACACTCTCTATCTGTGCAATATCCTTTTGGTAGTGTGGGTACCATATCACATTGCAGTACTCGAGTGTACTACGTACATAGGTTTTGTACAGCATAATCATGTGTTCAGGTTTTCTTGTTTTAAAGTGTCTGAATAGCATTCCCATTTTTGTTTTACATTTAGCCAACAGTGTTGCTCTTTGGTCGTTGCATAACATATTCCTATTTAACATTACACCAAGGCTTTTGATTGCTTTCTTGTTTGTGATTGTCTTGTTATTAGGTCCCCTGTATGCATATACCATTCTTTCTCTGTTTCCATATTGATTCGAATTTATCAGAGTTAAATACCATCCTGTTTATCTCTGTCCATTCATATATTTTGATTAGATCTTTTTGTAATGAGTTCCTATCTTCATCACAAGCAATTTCTCTACTTATTCTTGTGTCATCGACGAAACTTCTCACTACAGAGTCTTTAACATTACAGTCTATGTCTGAGATCATAATAACAAACAGTAGTGCAGCTAATACCGTACCCTGTGGCATGCCAGATATTACTTGAGCTTCATCTAATTTCTCGTCATTTGCAACCACTATCTGTTTCCATTTTTTGTATAAATACCTTTATCCTTTTTACAATCTTTCCCACAATATTTGCTTTCTCATTTTTTCTCTAATATATTATGGTCTACCTTGTCAAAGGCTTTTGCAAAATGTAGATAGACCACATCTGTTTCTTTTTAATTTATAATTTCAAATATGTTTTCATAGTGTGCTATAAGTTGGGTTTGTGTACTTTTTCCGGGCACAAAACCGTGTTGACTTATATTAAATATTTTTTTTTTAAACAAATAATTCATTATTTTCTTTTTTATTACTCTTTCAAACACTTTCATAATAAGTGATGTTAGACTAACTGCTTGCCACTAGTCTTGATCCACTTTTTAAGATAGGGATTATATATGCTCATTTATGTTTAACATATATATTGATCATAGAGAGAGAGAGAGAGAGAGAGAGAGAGAGAGAGAGAGAGAGAGAGAGAGAGAGAGAGAGAGAGAGAGAGAGAGAGAGAGTTGTTTGGCATTGTCTTTGGTTGTAAGAAATTTTTTAAAATTCCGAAATGAAATTATAATGCCTATTGTCACGACCCTTGCCGGGTCGTGGTGCAAGTTTTTATTACACGAATAGGGAGGACAGTGATGGATTTTATATCCGTCTTAAAATTGCTCTGTGGTAACGAAAACTCTTGGGAAAACTTAACAATATTTATTAGCAACAATTTTTCAGGAAAGCCAACCTTGTGACTACCTAACAATTTAACAACTTAATAATAAACAAAAAACAATTAATGATTAACAAATAACTACTTAAACTCTTGAACAAATCAATAATTGATAATTAACACTCAACTATTAATGACAAAATTCCCCAACGCGAAATAACACACTCTCAACGAGAGAGAGTCAAATAATATCTAAATTTCTAAACTCACAATATGGATAATTAATAAAATCCCCCGAAGGGCAACACCACACTCTCAACTACAGAGAGTCAAATAAAAAAAAAAAAAATTAAAAAATAAAGGAAAAAAAACACTAA
>NC_090734.1:108454878-108459878 GCF_036898095.1 Palaemon carinicauda | reverse complement strand
AAAAAAATCTAGGGAGATGAGCTTCCGAATTTCCAGTCTTGTTAAGGAATATTTAAGTCTTGAAAGTCTCATAAGGTTATTGAACTCCTGGTCAGGGTGAGTTGGGCAAGATTCCCTAATGGATTCCCGATGAAAATATGTCTTACGGAGAGAGTATCTTAAAGAACCGTGGACGAAGTAGTGTGGGAATTTATGCGCTTCTGAAATTTGAATAGAGGGAGAAGAAGAAGAACCAGATGTAGATTAGATGTTGATGAATAAGGAGAAATTGAGAGGCTAAAAGGAACCTCTTTCTGTTAAATGATACAGTTTTTTTGGAACAAGAAAAAAAATGAGGTTCTGATGAATGAGAAAAGAAGAGAATAGAAAAATATATAAATTTCGTTTGAAATTATGAGTTTTCTGGATATGAAAATAATATTATAGATTTGTTATATTTTGTTGATACGAATATTCTAATGATTATAGATATAGTTTCCTTAAGTATAGCAAAAGGAAATTTTTTTAGTCTGGAAAATATATGTTCTAGATCCAGAGGCATTTCAAGTCATGTGATATTAGAGTTCCCTGTTATAAAGAATATTCAGTTTATCTTTAATTTCAAGGTTTTTGTTGATACTAAAAAATAATAGCAAATTTCAAAAGATATGACTTTTATGAATTAGAAATAGGGATAAGATAAAAATGATAGATTTTGATTATTCAAAAATATCACAAGCTAAATATTGCGAGATTTTAAAAATGAATATATATATATATATATATATATATATTTATATATATATACATGTGTATATATATATATATATATATACATGTATATATATATATATATATATATACAATATTTTCATAATAATGCCAGAATAAACCAATGGTAGAAGAATAAGAAAAAAAATTGGTGAAATAAAATTCGATAAACAAGATTCTACACAGTTAAATAAAAAATAGAAAAAAAAACATGGATATCAAAACCAAGATTATCTAACAAAAAATCAAAATAATGACGATTAAAAGATAAAAGCAAAAACTTTAAAAATTGAACGCAAACGCAAGGTTATGGTACAAAAAGCTAAATTTGCTCGAAAGGAGGTATACTGGAAAGATAAATGCCGTAGGAAAGATTAAAATATATGGAAATTTTCTAGTAAGGTAATTAACAGAAAATATGTATCTTGGAATACAAGATTAACAGATATTGAATGCTGGTACTACAAACGAAAGACTGACTCAATAAGATTCATGGCACTAGGAGAAAAGAAAACAGTTACATAATGAGCTTCGTAGGATTAGAAACGAAAGAATTATGCAATAAGACTGATGGTACTAATGTGAAATATTGAAAAAAAAAATCTTCGTGACACTAGAAACAAAGGAGTGACACAATAAGATTGATGGCACTGAAATGAAAAAGTAAATAAAAAAATAAAAAAGCTTCATAGTAACGACATTTTTCTTTTTTGTATATATTATTCTTTGTGTGTTCGCTCTCCCCCACCACTGACAGCAACTTGCATGGATATGTCTGCCTATTTCTCGTTGTTAACTTTTAATATAACCAGTAGACGGTTGGACAAGAAATAGCCTGTTGTATTATATGACCTTCTTGCCGGGACCTAGTATGTATATATACTCGATATGTCTGTAATAAAATACTCAGTTGCTTTCATCTCGCTTTTGAGTCCAAACCTACTGTTGGCTCGTCACACTCCTACTCGGATTCTCTGAGTTGGAATGGCGCTATTAGCAAATAAACGATGTAAATGAAACATATGAGCATCGCCATGAAAGATTCTAATCTCACGTGCAGTATAAAATTAGGAGAATAATATTTCATCTCTGAGGTAATTTATACAAAAATTCAATTCTTTATAACATACCCAACAACACTTATAATTAAAAGCAAAAAATATTTCTTCACCGAAATGTGATGCAATGTCACTTTAAAATTACACTATACATTGATATATTATATAACCAATAAGTAAAAAAGATGGCTCCATATATGTAATTTCTCTCTCCTTTGGATATAAATCCTTCAACCTTGAGGAGGAATCGCTTATGTTTTCTTATTATTCTTGGATAAGGGGAGCTGTTTCCACCCGCTGAAAGTAATGCTAAGAAGGTAATCCCAAAACATCAAAGACGCAAAACGGCCTTTTAAACTCGACGTCCAAGCAGGAATGTCAGGTCACCTGAAGATGTGTGTAGATAGTTACTTAACAACAAAGGTGTTTGCGTCTTTGAAAGTAAATAAAGGTAGTAAAAAAGGCTGGGAAGTCATTCACATGAAATTTTGAGATTACCTGCTTAGCATTAACTTTAGCGGGGGGAAACTGCTTCCCTTATCGAAGAGTAATAAGAAAACATGAGCAATTCCTCCTAAAGGTTGAAAGATATATATATATATATATATATAATAAATATATATATATATACATATATATATATATATATATATTCATATATATATATATATATATATATATACATATAAATATATATAGATATGTGTAATCATATGTATATATAAATATGTATATGTATATATATATAAATATATATATATATATATATACATATATATATACCCACACACATATATATATATATATATTATATATATATAATGTGTAAACATATATATATATATATATATATATTTATATATATATATATATATAAATATGTTTGTATATACATATATATATATATATATATAAACATAAAAATAAATAAATATATATATATATATATATATATGTATACATATATATATATACAAATATATATATATATATATATATATGTTTATATATACATATGTATATATATGCATATATATGTATATATATACACACATATAATATATATATATATATATATATATATATGTATATATATATATATATATATATATGCTTTTCTATTATCTTCTCGGCCTTTTTAATTTTAAAGTATACTTTCTATTGTTTTGTTATTTCCATATTTTTATGATTACATTTTTTTTTCAATAAAAACGGCGTCAAATCAAAGAAAATCCTTTTCATTTATTTATTTATTGATTAATAGGTGCTTTCAAATCATTAGTCGCCAGATAGATTAGTCAATCAATTAATAAGCTTATTTCTGATTCAAAAATTTCGATTACCAATATCTGTCTTGTTTTGCAATTGGTGTATTTAATTCTCCAAATATAATTTATATGATAACAGTTAATGAATTCCTTAACGAAGGATGATTCAGATGTGTCGTTCACCAAGAGGAGTTAAAACCTAGTGATGATATGAGTGTTTGGTGAAAAATCAGTGAAGTACAGCAGTATCAACTTAGCTGATATACTGTGCAGTATTGTTTGATTATATCATATACTCTATATTTGTTTGATATATTGCAATTTTCTTTTATTTTGAATATTAAGTTTTGTATCAAGCATTACCAACCATTGAAATACGAAATGGAACAAAGTTATAAGACAATATATATAAAATAAACTTTTTTTATGATAAACGTGATTTTACTGTGATAACTGAATTATGAATTAAGAAGGTAGAATTGAAAAGACGGAGAACAAAAATCTTACAAAAAACGAAATTGATTGGTTTCAAAACATTTTTATTCTTTCGGTCGCATTTGAGGGTTCAAGGAGATTTTCAACCAGTTCCAATTGAATTTGGAAAACTATATTTCATCTCCCTTCACTTTCTGTCGAATTTGGAATCAAATCTTATCAGCCTTTACTTTTCAGTGATATTTTTATTAAATGAAATACTTCTTCTAATGTCTGTGAATTTCGTTTGAGTAATATTTCCCTTTCATATATTGTATATAAATATATAACAAATGATTTAATATATCGAAAAGTTTGCAATACAATTAACACGTTTTCTTTTTTATTTTGGTATAATGCAAATCAAATAAAAATGTTTACAAACAAGAGGATTTGTCATACTGCATAAATTACAAATAAAAGACTATTATTCAGAGCAATTCGTTTATCTATTATTTGCTAAACCCCATTTAATGAGATCGAAACTAACATGATGCTGTCAAAATGGAGCCAACAATTTCTCTTTCCACTTGGAAATAGTAATCCCCTTTCGCCGAATAGAATTTTCTTGTCAGAATGAATTCCTCAAATATTCATCGGGATAACGTAATAATACCCTAAGCCGATGCAGTTGAGAATGGAATAATCTAAGCTATTACTTGAATGATTGTGGCTAAAATGGAAAACCTATTATAACAGTAATTATAAAGACCGCGTGACTGAGGTAACTAAATATACGAAATGCTCACTACCGGAATAGCTGGATTTTTAAAAGCGGAAAACTTTTTTAAAAATAAAAATAAATAATCTTGATACAATGAGAATTAAAAAGACCAATTCTTCTCTCTGGTTACGGCTCTTTTTCCGTTTGCCAAACATACACGAATAGTCTGGCTTATTCCTTACAAATTTTCCTCTGTCCTCATGCACCTGAAAACAGTGAGATTGCCAATCAATTCTTTTTTTTGATTAAGGGGTTAACTACTGCACTGTAAGTATTCAGTGTCCACTTTCCCTCTTGGTAAGGAGTAGAAAAGACTCGTCAGCTATGGTAAGCCGCTCTTCTAAGAGAAGACACTCCAAAATCAAACCATTGTTCTCTTGTCTTGGTTAGTGCCATAGCCTATGTACCATGGTCTTCCACTGTCTTGGGTTAGAGTTCTCTTACTTGAGGGTACACTCGAGCACACTATTGTATCTTATTTCTCTTCCTCTTGCTTTGCTAAAGTTTTTTAGTTTATATAGGCAATATTTATTTTAATGTCAGTGTTCTTAATATATTTTATTTTCCTTGTTTGCTGTCCTGACTGGGTTATTTTCCCTGTTGGAGCCCATGGGCTAATAGCATCCTGCTTTTCCAACTAGGGTTGTAGCTTAGCAAGTAATAATAATAATAACAATAATAATAATAATAATAATAATAATAATAATAATAATAATAATAATAATA
>NC_090734.1:108429878-108449878 GCF_036898095.1 Palaemon carinicauda | reverse complement strand
ATATATATATATATATATATATATATATATATACACATATGTATATATACTGTATGTGTTCTATATAATATGTATATATATATATATATATATTAGATTGAAATCACGTGTGCTTGTGATATATGTTCATATATACATATATATATATATATATATATATATATGTATATATATATATATATATATATATTTATATACACACACAACACAATATAATATATATATATATATATATATATATATATATATATATATATA
Source organism: Palaemon carinicauda (assembly GCF_036898095.1). NCBI lineage: Eukaryota > Metazoa > Arthropoda > Malacostraca > Decapoda > Palaemonidae > Palaemon > Palaemon carinicauda. The sequence goes on along the minus strand of NC_090734.1, from coordinate 108,449,620 downwards.
TATATATATATATATATATATATATATATATATATATATATATATATATATATATTCCTTTTGGCCCCGCTCAGCGACATTGCTACAATCATAAACATATACTAAAATTGATTATAAAATATCTCTGAGATACTGTCTGAAATGAATTACATCGTAAAGTTATTGAATGTATTTTCCGAAATTTTTCAGTTATAGCATTCCGCAAGAAGAAATATATAAGTCCTTGACAATTATTTTTGAGAATTGGAGATGAACTGGGAATCTCTCCTTTGGTCGGGTTAAGTAATTCTCGAGAAAAGTTGAAATGGAATAGCTTTAGCAGTTGAATTATTAAAAAGAAGATTTTGAAAAAGAAATTTTGATAGTAGGAATTTTACAGAAAAGAGTTTGGAAAAGGGATTTCAATTTCTGGAGAGTTTATTAACTTAGTGGCAGGTCATAATGGAATCTCCTGTAATTCTCATATTTTTGTAAGAAAAATATAACAAGAAATTTTGTGGTCATGAAATGCAGTATTCATTTCCTTCTATCAAAGACAGCTATTGAATTTATTCCCATAATACTGGGACTGAGTGTAGTAAATGGCACCATAAACTGTATTGTGGTGCTACTTATATTAATTTTCGAACATGCATACATTTGATTCAACTGCGTAATTATATTCATAGCTGGGATGAGAGAGAGAACATTAACATTCAAATTCCGTAAAGGTCTATGGTGGTGAAGTTGCAAGCGTATGTCCTTATCAGAGCAACCTAAACTGTCTCCTATTGAATACACAACTTATTTCACCAAAAGAATATTAGATTTTCACCTGACTTGGCACCTGGATGACATAAACATTAGCCATATAGAGTGATAACTGAGGTGATTATCTTCACATGTCAACATATTCACAAAAACAGCTATAAACAGTTTTTTTCTCTATATATAACTACCTTACATTTCCCTACATTTCCCTATAAAACTCTTCCATCTGTTTCTTTCTCTTTTCCCAAATCTCTCCTCACAGTGGACCCCAATATATTCGACCTGTAGCCTTGGGGACATTCTTGATGGGAAACTACACACCAATATCTCACTTTCACCATTTTCTTCTCGTACCAAGAAAATTTACTTTCGTCTGAGACTTCTCCTGTGTGGCCGAGGATGGTAACATTTCGAGGGGAATACGGGATAAAATATGCCTATAATTTTTTGTTTCCCAAATTATTTCTTTTCTAGGATCCATATATTAGGATTCCAGTAAATAATCCATAAGAAAAATATATTCTTTTTTTTGTAACTTTGACATCATGTCTATGTAGGAGTTGATTACTCTAAGCGATACGGAGTCGGTTTACCGAAATTTGCCAATTTCTGTCTGCATATACGTCAATTACTCAACGTTATCGTCTAATCTATATTTTCCCCAGCACTTGTTTTGTCTTTCTAATTTACGCGTAAGTTTGTGAGTATGTACACATTTTGTCTAAACATCTGTGAGTCTCTCTCTCTCTCTCTCTCCTCTCTCTCTCTCTCTCTCTCTCTCTCTCTCTCAAAGAAAGAAAGATATTATGAACCAGAGCATAACAATTATGACTACTTTAAGGAATAAAACTGTTTATAGCCGTAAAGTGAAAGAAAGTTGAAAGACATTTTTTCACTTTTTATTCCTAAAAGCACAAAGCATAGGAAAAAAAATACTCCTCACTTATGATAGCTATCAAAGAGTTTATTAACTTACTTAACTGGATAGTTAAATATTCGTAATGAGAGAGAGAGAGAGAGAGAGAGAGAGAGAGAGAGAGAGAGAGAGAGAGAGAGAGAGAGAGAGAGAGAGAGAGAGAGAGAGGGTGGGGGGGGGTGTTGAAATAGTAGGTAAACGAGGAAACTTCGCATCATCAAGTACTGTCAACATCAACATGGCTTCGCAACGAAAACAAAAATCTTTATTCTCTTTGACCGTGTATTAATTGGCTTTTGAAATCAAGCTCCCCAATTACGAGACCTTTTTGTTTCTAATTTCTCTTAATTGAGATCTTCCTTTTTTTGGAAAGATTCACACTTTGGATGGATAACATGAAATATAAAATTGAAAATCCATATGATTATTTTTCTATATGAGAGTTGTCACGTTATTGTATTTATGTTAAATTCTTCGTTGTCATTCAAAATGAGTCTATTTTCAAAACCAGTTCGCACATCAACTCTGCATATATTTGCCTTATTCTTATACGTGCATAGATGCCGTAGTAAATAGTGTGAATAACTTTGACTATTACAGTTTCAACAGAATTTTTACGATAAAAAACTATGGCTAATATTACTGCTATTAATTATTCTACTATTCTTACTGCTATTACTACTCCCACTAATGATACTGCTAATAATAATGTTCAAGTTGCTTCACCTCACTTGGCAATTTCATTTTATTCATCGACTCGTTTTATTCAAAACTGCCAAGAAATGACATCTGCGCACCAATTGCAACAAATACAAAACTTCATTACTTTTAGCTTCCTTCGTTAAAACACTCTCCTTTTCTCCTCTCTATCTCTCCCGTCTATTTACATACCACTCTGTTCAGAGGCCATTTCCTCTTTGTTCCCGAGACAAACCGTTTCTTTCCTCTTCTAAACAGCGTCAAATTAGCCTTCTTTTTATTCCCCAGATCAATCATCCATTCACCTAGAAAACCGCAAAGTAAAGCTACGACGAAAAGAACTAACGGTAACGGAAGGGGCATTCACGCCCCCCCCCCCCCCCCTGACTGAAACGGGATGGAATCCCCTTAGAGTTTTACTCGTACGAGAAAACATTGGATATTATTGGTCGATCAAGAGACGTAAATTCAAATAAGTCAGTCATATGAAGTTGATTAATACAACGCTTCATTTTCTTTAGAGTTTTTTTTTCTGATAATAGTTTGATTCATTTAAACATTGGCTGATCGTGGAATTATACGCAATTGAATTCTACACCACAGAAAAAATTAACGCAAAGTACATTTTATTTCAAAAGTTTTCTTGGATTCAATCAATCTTATTGACTTTCGGGATTAAAAGATGTCAGAACCTTTTAAAACGTTCCTTCCTTAGAGAGGTAAAAAGAAAAGATCCACTGCAACTCTCCAAGCAGAAAGGGCTTCTAATGGGAAACCGAGACCCAGTGCAAGTGCAACTTGGCCCTTTCCGAAAAAGCTAATGGCCGCCACGTTAGGCCGATAGGAAAGTCGTTTTATTATATTCAAGAAAGTGTTGCTATTTTACCCTGATCTGAATTAGGGAAAAAAACAAGAAAATAAGCAAAGGGGTCTGCCCCCTTCTACAACACTCCTTTTTCCTTCATCCTTCCCCCACCTTTACCTTCTCCTACTCCCCCAACTGAGGCATGATGCCTCCTGATATAAGTAAGAATCTTTGACATAAATAAAGTGGCTGATATCCTTGATTCTTTATCCCTCACCTCTACCCGAAACCCTGAAATAAAAGTTGCTGAATTTCCTCAACCCATCTCCCCACCTCCTACTTGGGGACTGACTGCCCAGACAAGACTACATCGGATCCCTATTTCTGTTTACTATTCATTTTGTCTTTGCATACACATACACCGAGTAGCCTGGCCTATCCTTACTACAATTTCTCTCTCCTCATACACCTGACAGTAATTTTTCTTTGCTCAAGGGGTTAACTACTGTAATATAATTGTTTAGTAGCTATTTCTCTTTGGTAAGGGTTTAAGAGACTCTTAAGCTATGGTAAGCACCTCTTTTAAGAGAAGAACACTCCAATATCAAACCATTGTTTTAAGGTCATGGGTTATGCCATAGCCTCTGTACCAAGGCCTTCCGCTGTCTTGGATTAGAGTTTTACTGCTTTGGGTAGACTCGAGCATTCTGATCTATTCTATTTCCCATCGTCTTGTTGTTTTAGGTTTTTATAGTTTATATATGAAGGATCTGATTTAATGTTATTAATGTTCTTGAAATATTTAATTTTGATTGTTTATTCTTCTCTTTTAGACTATTTATACCCCTTGTTTCCTTTTCTGAATGGCCTATTTTTCCCCGTTGGAGCCCCTAGGCTTATAGCATCTTGCTTTTCCAACTAAGGTTAAAACCTATCTAATAATAATAATAATAATAATAATAATAATAATAATAATAATAATAATAATAAATGATGGATACAAGACCGTAGGATGGCCTATTATGAGGCGTCCAGATAGCTTTGAGATGGGAGGTCACGCATGAATTAATAGCAACAATTCCAAATAATAATAATTGTAAAAACTTTGATTTCGAAAGAATCTCTCTCTCTCTCTCTCTCTCTCTCTCTCTCTCTCTCTCTCTCTCTCTCTCTCTCTCTCTCTCTCTCTCTCTCTCTCTCTCTCGGGATTATGAGCACCAGTGCCCCAAGGACATTCAGGATAGTAGAGAACAGCTTAATATATACCTTTTTTTCCCTGTTCTTGGAAATTATCATTACTTTTCGGTTGTGTGTCTTCCGTGTGGGGGCGCAGCTGTAGATCCCTCTAGGGGCGAAAAGTGGAACGAATGTCGGTGAACTTTGGAGTTTTTTTGTGGATTCAACTCTTGGTTTTCATATTTGATGACTCATACAAAACGAGTTTGAAAAACAATAATTAATCAAGTCTATATTGTTTTACAGATCATTGTTCTTTTTGAGTGCTATGCCTACTGACTGATGAAGAATATTTGAATGACTTTACGTATATAAATGACCATAAACCATTTCTCTTCATCATCATCAGCTGTAACTAGTCCAATGCAGGAGAAAGGCCTTAGATATGCCGTTCCACTCGTAGCCCTTTATGACTTTTCTGTGCCTGTTTATACCAAAAATTTTCCTAGCTCGACAAATAACCGTCTTCTCATCTATTCCCTGCTTTGCTTACAATTTTTCGGGACCCATTCTGTTATACCTAATGTCCATCAATTATCTATCATTCTTATTTTATGCCCTGTCCATGTCCATTTACTTTAGTTTGCTCTCATATCTATGTTGCTCTTTTTCTATCTATTCCCATCATTATTCTTTCAACTGGTCTTTCAGTTGTTACTAGCTTATATATTCTAAACCTTTAGTAAGGCTCCAAGTTTATGATGCATATCAGTACTTTCCCAAGGACACGAGGACAAAATGAAAAGGATAATCAATGGATGGAGAGCTTTTCATGAACAAAATGAGGAAATGAAAAGTAGAATGCCATTTTCTCTCTAAAAAGAAAAATATTTACTCAGATGGCCTTGGCATATATATATATATATATATATATATATATATATATATATATATATATATATATATATATATATATATATATATATATTTGGGCTCAAGCTATGACGTCCTGATGGAAGGTTCCTTCAGTAGCTTCCTTGGGCATATTCAACTACAGTGGATATTCCTAGAGAATTAAACTAAAGGTTATCACAGAATTCTAACTTCTGGTGCGAGTACCCTAAAGGTTTCCCTCTAGGATATCGTATATCAACAGGGGACACATGTATTAACACGCCACATAGCTATCTGCACCCCATATAGAGTTAACACTTCGATATGGAAAGGTGGTTGAGTAACTGAGGAGCCGTTCCACAGTTACACTCATCCGTGGCTGCTTTTGGTACTCGAGACGTAAACAAACGGGCGCCATTGCTAAATGACGTCACGTCCGTCCTCATCCTTTTGCCTGTAGCTTTTTTGCTAAGTCGGATTTTTCCAAGTGCTTTCTTTATCAGCTTATATCGACGTTATGTCGCTACCTTCAGCCTCACCTTCTTCTGGAAAGTTGAGTAGCAGGTCCCAGTATTGTTTAAATAAGCTCTAGCCGTAAAGTAACTTCTACTTCTCGTAAAATATTGTGTTTTTTGGCAGAGCTGTGTCGACACCGCACGAGCCATTTTATGGTGCCACTGTTCATGTTGCATGCTTTATTTAGTTAGCCAGAACAGCCCTCTCCGGTCATTTAACTAATTAATATTATCAGTTATTTAGTCTTCATAGGTAGGGAATACTTATATCGTGTTTTAGCGCTCATCAGACTCGGTCGCTGTTCGACCCCATACTAGATCGCTGCTTAGTCCCTAGGCAGGACAGCCTAGTGCTTGTTTTCATGCATGATATATACCAGTGTTTCTAAGTTAAGTTATGAAGATTGTGGCATTATTATACATACTATATACTGTGATGTAAGTGTTTTCGCCTTCGGTGACCATATAAGGGACAGTGTTGATTGTGTATCATCCCCTCCTATCCTAATGTAGGAACCCTTAAATGATCCCTATTCCCCCTGCCTGCGGGCATTCTCTCTGGTAGACTTGCTTCCCCTTCTCTATAGGGGAATCCCGTCTACAACCAGAGTATTTATCGCTTCTCTGCCTACCCTAAGGGAATGACCCTCCCATAGGGTCGTGCCTGAGATAAGGAAGGGCCCTGCCCTTCCTCAGTTGCACCTTTTTGGGTTACTCCTTCCTCCCTGCAACTAGCGATGTGTCTTTCAAGCTTTCCATGCCTAGGAGCTAGTCCTCCTACTCTAGGTTAAGCTCTGGGGGTTGACTCTGCCTTATTATAGTTTTAGACGGTACATTAGTACCGTTCTTGATCTGGGCTACCTAGCCTAGGTTAGGGAGCGTTCTCCCTTACCCTGATGGCCGTTCTCATGCAGAGTCTCCTCTTTAGAAAGACCCATTCTTCTCCCTCCCCACCTATCCCTTTGGTGTAGGCTTGCCTATCAGTTATTTAGTCTTCATAGCTAGGGAATACTTATATCGTGTTTTAGCGCTCATCAGACTCGGTCGCTGTTCGACCCCATACTAGATCGCTGCTTAGTCCCTAGGCAGGACAGCCTTGGGCTTGTTTTCATGCATGATATATACCAGTGTTCCTAAGTTAAGTTATGAAGATTGTGGCATTATTATACATACTATATACTGTGATGTAAGTGTTTTCGCCTTCAGGGACCATATAAGGGACAGTGTTGATTGTGTATCATCCCCTCCTCTCCTAATGTAGGAACCCTTAAATGATCCCTATTCCCCCTGCCTGCGGGCATTCTCTCTGGTAGACTTGCTTCCCTTTCTATATAGGGGAATCCCGTCTACAACCAGAGTATTTATCGCTTTTCTGCCTACCCTAAGGGAATGACCCTCCCATAGGGTCGTGCCTGAGATAAGGAAGGGCCCTGCCCTTCCTCAGTTGCACCTTTTTGGGTTACTCCTTCCTCCCTGCAACTAGCGATGTGTCTTTCAAGCTTTCCTAGCCTAGGAGCTAGTCCTCCTACTCTAGGTTAAGCTCTGGGGGCTGACTCTGCCTTATTATAGTTGTAGACGGTACATTAGTACCGTTCTCGATCTGGGCTACCTAGCCTAGGTTAGGGAGCGTTCTCCCTTACCCTGATGGCCGTTCTCATGCAGAGTCTCCTCTTTAGAAAGACCCATTCTTCTCCCTCCCCACCTATCCCTTTGGTGTAGGCTTGCCTACACACCTCTGTCCTTATTCCTACATCTCCTCCCTTGGGTGGAGTGGTAGGGCTAACATTGTTCTCCTGCTGAGCTGGCCGCTCTAGTACACATACCCTTTATAGCGTTCTATGGGGGTGGTTGCCGGCAGCGGTCCTGCTGGCGGGGGATTCCCCCCCTCTTTGAGTGCCCTCTATCCCTCCCTTGGGTTACCACAGGCACCTGGCCACCTGCCGGCTCCCTGCCACCGAATGTTAGGAGTATCCACTCCTATCATGAGTGCACTCTCTCCGGAGGGATGCCGGAGGGGTATAGGATCTTACCCCTTCCATCCCTCCTTACCTTTCTCTCTTTCTATCCTGGTGCCTGTCCCTTGCCGCCTCTACTGCCGGCGATAACTGCCACTACCTCAGGTGACATTCTTTCATATGATGCCTCCCCACCCCTTTTAAGACGTCAGCCTTCCGTGTGCTGGAAGCTGCCGCCGACGTCCCACCCTTCGTTTTACCTAGTAACAGCCGGCCGACTTCCAGAGTCAGCCAACCGCATGCCGGCATTGATTGCAGGCAATCTAGGTATACGACAATATACATATATATCTTATTAATTGATCCAAGGCTCACCATGCTGTCATCCTTCGGCTGCCGGAGCTGCCGCCCCCTGCCGACGACCCGCCGCTGTGCCGGTGGTCGTCACTATGGTATTATCCTTATAGATACTCAGTGTGTCTGTCTTGATGCCTTCCACCCTGCAGGACCAGCCTCAGGTGTGCCGTAGGTCTGCCGGCACCCTCAAGAGACGTTAAGGGACATGCACCCCTTCCATGGCTGCCGGCAACATGCCGACAGTCAATATACTGTAGCCAGATGGCTTGGCCACTTACATATAGGTATTGTCTTACCATCCAAGATTGTGGCTATGATGTTTGTTTGCACATTACAATACATATTCAAGAAAGTGTTGCTATTTTACCCTGATCTGAATTAGGGAAAAAAACAAGAAAATAAGCAAAGGGGTCTGCCCCCTTCTACAACACTCCTTTTTCCTTCATCCTTCCCCCACCTTTACCTTCTCCTACTCCCCCAACTGAGGCATGATGCCTCCTGATATAAGTAAGAATCTTTGACATGAATAAAGTGGCTGATATCCTTGATTCTTTATCCCTCACCTCTACCCGAAACCCTGAAATAAAAGTTGCTGAATTTCCTCAACCCATCTCCCCACCTCCTACTTGGGGACTGACTGGCCAGATAGTACTACATTGGATCCCTATTTCTGTTTACTATTCATTTTGTCTTTGCATACACATACACCGAGTAGCCTGGCCTATTCTTACTACAATTTCTCTCTCCTCATACACCTGACAGTAATTTTTCTTTGCTCAAGGGGTTAACTACTGTAATATAATTGTTCAGTAGCTATTTCTCTTTGGTAAGGGTTTAAGAGACTCTTAAGCTATGGTAAGCACCTCTTTTAAGAGAAGAACACTCCAATATCAAACCATTGTTTTAAGGTCATGGGTTTTGCCATAGCCTCTGTACCAAGGCCTTCCGCTGTCTTGGATTGGAGTTTTTCTGCTTTGGGTAGACTCGAGCATTCTGATCTATTCTATTTCCCATCGTCTTGTTGTTTTAGGTTTTTATAGTTTATATATGAAGGATCTGATTTAATGTTATTAATATTCTTGAAATATTTAATTTTGATTGTTTATTCTTCTCTTTTAGACTATTTATACCCCTTGTTTCCTTTTCTCACTGGGCTATTTTTCCCCGTTGGAGCCCCTAGGCTTATAGCATCTTGCTTTTCCAACTAAGGTTAAAACCTACCTAATAATAATAATGATAATAATAACAATAATAATAATAATAATAATAATAATAATAATAATAATAAGTGATGGATACAAGACCGTAGGATGGCCTATTATGAGGCGTCCAGATAGCTTTGAGATGGGAGGTCACGCATGAATTAATAGCAGCAAATCCAAATAATAATAATTGTAAAAACTTTGATTTCGAAAGAATCTCTCTCTCTCTCTCTCTCTCTCTCTCTCTCTCTCTCTCTCTCTCTCTCTCTCTCGGGATTATGAGCACCAGTGCCCCAAGGACATTCAGGATAGTAGAGAACAGCTTAATATATACCTTTTTTTCCCTGTTCTTGGAAATTATCATTACTTTTCGGTTGTGTGTCTTCCGTGTGGGGGCGCAGCTGTAGATCCCTCTAGGGGTGAAAAGTGGAACGAATGTCGGTGAACTTTGGAGTTTATTTGTGGATTCAACTCTTGGTTTTCATATTTGATGACTCATACAAAACGAGTTTGAAAAACAATAATTATTCAAGTCTATATTGTTTTACAGATCATTGTTCTTTTTGAGTGCTATGCCTACTGACTGATGAAGAATATTTGAATGACTTTACGTATATAAATGACCATAAACCATTTTTCTTCATCATCATCAGCTGTAACTAGTCCAATGCAGGAGAAAGGCCTTAGACATGTCTTTCCACTCGTAGCCCTTTATGACTTTTCTGTGCCTGTTTATACCAAAAATTTTCCTAGCTCGTCAAATAACCGTCTTCTCATCTATTCCCTGCTTTGCTTACAATTTTTCGGGACCCATTCTGTTATACCTAATGTCCATCAATTATCTATCATTCTTATTTTATGTCCTGTCCAAGTCCATTTACTTTAGTTTGCTCTCATATCTATGTTGCTCTTTTTCTATCTATTCCCATCATTATTCTTTCAACTGGTCTTTCAGTTGTTACTAGCTTATATATTCTAAACCTTTAGTAAGGCTCCAAGTTTATGATGCATATCAGTACTTTCCCAAGGACACGAGGACAAAATGAAAAGGATAATCAATGGATGGAGAGCTTTTCATGAACAAAATGAGAAAATGAAAAGTAGAATGCCATTTTCTCTCTAAAATGAAAAATATTTACTCAGATGGCCTTGGCATATATATATATATATATATATATATATATATATATATATATATATATATATATATATATATATATATATATATATATATATATATATATATATATATATATATATATATATATATATATATTTGGGCTCAAGCTATGACGTCCTGATGGAAGGTTCCTTCGGTAGCTTCCTTGGGCATATGCAACTACAGTGGATATTCCTAGAGAATTAAACTAAAGGTGATCACAGAATTCTAACTTCTGGTGCGAGTACCCTAAAGGTTTCCCTCTAGGATATCGTATATCAACAGGGGACACATGTATTAACACGCCACATAGCTATCTGCACCCCATATAGAGTTAACACTTCGATATGGAAAGGTGGTTGAGTAACTGAGGAGCCGTTCCACAGTTACACTCATCCGTGGCTGCTTTTGGTACTCGAGACGTAAACAAACGGGCGCCATTGCTAAATGACGTCACGTCCGTCCTCATCCTTTTGCCTGTAGCTTTTTTGCTAAGTCGGATTTTTCCAAGTGCTTTCTTTATCAGCTTACATCGACGTTATGTCGCTACCTTCAGCCTCGCCTTCTTCTGGAAAGTTGAGTAGCAGGTCCCAGTATTGTTTAAATAAGCTCTAGCCGTAAAGTAACTTCTACTTCTCGTAAAATATTGTGTTTTTTGGCAGAGCTGTGTCGACACCGGACGAGCCATTTTATGGTGCCACTGTTCATGTTGCATGCTTTATTTAGTTAGCCAGAACAGCCCTCTCCGGTCATTTAACTAATTAATATTATCAGTTATTTAGTCTTCATAGGTAGGGAATACTTATATCGTGTTTTAGCGCTCATCAGACTCGGTCGCTGTTCGACCCCATACTAGATCGCTGCTTAGTCCCTAGGCAGGACAGCCTAGTGCTTGTTTTCATGCATGATATATACCAGTGTTCCTAAGTTAAGTTATGAAGATTGTGGCATTATTATACATACTATATACTGTGATGTAAGTGTTTTCGCCTTCGGTGACCATATAAGGGACAGTGTTGATTGTGTATCATCCCCTCCTATCCTAATGTAGGAACCCTTAAATGATCCCTATTCCCCCTGCCTGCGGGCATTGTCTCTGGTAGACTTGCTTCCCCTTCTATATAGGGGAATCCCGTCTACAACCAGAGTATTTATCGCTTCTCTGCCTACCCTAAGGGAATGACCCTCCCATAGGGTCATGCCTGAGATAAGGAAGGGCCCTGCCCTTCCTCAGTTGCACCTTTTTGGGTTACTCCTTCCTCCCTGCAACTAGCGATGTGTCTTTCAAGCTTTCCTAGCCTAGGAGCTAGTCCTCCTACTCTAGGTTAAGCTCTGGAGGTTGACTCTGCCTTATTATAGTTTTAGACGGTACATTAGTACCATTCTCGATCTGGGCTACCTAGCCTAGGTTAGAGAGCGTTCTCCCTTACCCTGATGGCCATTCTCATGCAGAGTCTCCTCTTTAGAAAGACCCATTCTTCTCCCTCCCCACCTATCCCTTTGGTGTAGGATTGCCTATCAGTTATTTAGTCTTCATAGCTAGGGAATACTTATATCGTGTTTTAGCGCTCATCAGACTCGGTCGCTGTTCGACCCCATACTAGATCGCTGCTTAGTCCCTAGGCAGGACAGCCTAGTGCTTGTTTTCATGCATGATATATACCAGTGTTTCTAAGTTAAGTTATGAAGATTGTGGCATTATTATACATACTATATACTGTGATGTAAGTGTTTTCGCCTTCGGAGACCATATAAGGGACAGTGTTGATTGTGTATCATCCCCTCCTCTCCTAATGTAGGAACCCTTAAATGATCCCTATTCCCCCTGCCTGCGGGCATTCTCTCTGGTAGACTTGCTTCCCCTTCTATATAGGGGAATCCCGTCTACAACCAGAGTATTTATCGCTTCTCTGCCTACCCTAAGGGAATGACCCTCCCATAGGGTTGTGCCTGAGATAAGGAAGGGCCCTGCTCTTCCTCAGTTGCACCTTTTTGGGTTACTCCTTCCTCCCTGCAACTAGCGATGTGTCTTTCAAGCTTTCCTAGCCTAGGAGCTAGTCCTCTTACTCTAGGTTAAGCTCTGGGGGTTGACTCTGCCTTATTATAGTTTTAGACGGTACATTAGTACCGTTCTCGATCTGGGCTACCTAGCCTAGGTTAGGGAGCGTTCTCCCTTACCCTAATGGCCGTTCTCATGCAGAGTCTCCTCTTTAGAAAGACCCATTCTTCTCCCTCCCCACCTATCCCTTTGGTGTAGGCTTGCCTACACACCTCTGTCCTTATTCCTACATCTCCTCCCTTGGGTGGAGTGGTAGGGCTAACATTGTTCTCCTGCTGAGCTGGCCGCTCTAGTACACATACCCTTTATAGCGTTCTATGGGGGTGGTTGCCGGCGGCGGTCCTACTGGCGGGGGATTCCCCCCTCTTTGAGTGCCCTCTATCCGTCCCTTGGGTTACCACAGGCACCTGGCCACCTGCCGGCTTCCTGCCACCGAATGTTAGGAGTATCCACTCCTTTCATGAGTGCACTCTCTCCGGAGGGATGCCGGAGGGGTATAGGATCTCACCCCTTCCATCCCTCCTTACCTTTCTCTCTTTCTATCCTGGTGCCGGTCCCTTGCCGCCTCTACTGCCGGCGATAACCACCACTACCTCAGGTGACATTCTTTCATAAGATGCCTCCCCCCCGCCCTTTAAGACATCAGCCTTCCGTGTGCTGGAAGCTGCCGCCGACGTCCCACCCTTCGTTTTACCTAATAACAGCCGGCCAACTTCCGGAGTCAGCCAACCGCATGCCGGCATTGATTGCAGGCAATCTAGGTATACGACAATATACATATATATCTTATTAATTGATCCAAGGCTCACCATGCCGTCAGCCTTCGGCTGCCGGAGCTGCCGCCCCCTGCCGACGACCCGCCGCTGTGCCGGTGGTCGTCACTATGGTATTATCCTTATAGATACTCAGTGTGTCTCTCTTGATGCCTTCCACCCTGCAGGACCAGCCTCAGGTGTGCCGTCAGTCTGCCGGCACCCTCATGAGATGTTAAGGGACATGCAACCCTTCCATGGCTGCCGGCAACATGCCGACAGTCAATATACTGCAGCCAGATGGCTTGGCCACTTACATATAGGTATTGTCTTACCATCCAAGATTGTGGCTATGATGTTTGTTTGCACATTACAATACTCCACCATACTCTGTGTATCTTAGTGCAGTCGATTGCCGGAACCTACATTTAATAAGGGGTTTATCCTATACCCCTTCTCCCCAAGGGATCTGAGTGGTCTTAGACCCTATTACACTCTGCGGACAATTTCTGTTAGAAGCCTAGCTTGGCTCATCCATATGGATTTCCCTCATTGTGACCTTCGGGCACAAAGGAATTGTCTACAGATAAGGTTACGGTAACCGGCTGGGTGGGATTCACAAGTATGTGTCTATCTACTTCCTTTCCCGCTCATTAATCTGAAGCATTAAAATGTTTTTATAATCAAGTTATTCTTAATTTTAGATTAAGTTATCTTTAATTTTAGAGTAATGTAAGTAATTCTTATGCCTTCCATGTACTCATGATCTTTTTCTTTTACAGGAGGAGTATATGAAGTGTGAGAGTAACTTCTGCGGGGTGAAGCGCCCGGACTTCTACGGGCACAAGGCGTGCCGGACCCACGCCCCCCGCGCCTCCAAGAAAGGCAACTTGAAGTATTGGGACCCGCAGAATTGTACAGTCTGCAAAAGTCTTCTTGTCGAGGCGTTCGACGATCCTCCTTCTGCGGAGGCAAGGGACATTGCTAGGGAGAAGCTGCGCAAATGGGTGCGTGGCTTCCAGAAGAACGCCATTGGACCGTATTTTCCCAACGAAGACTTGAGGGCCTTGCTTTTCCCAAAAGCATCGAAAGACTCAGTGGTCCACCGTGATCAGATCCCCACCGTCCAGATCGTGGTGGAACCTGATGTCGTCATGGCTCAGTCCATGCGTGAGTGCCATCTTGATTCCGACAACGTGGAACTTATGTCAGAAGTGTCGGAAGGGACGGAGAGAAACCTCATGGGCGAGGAACTCGACTATGAGGAAGATCAGGTGGAATACCCTGATTCGGAGACCGAGGTCGCTCCTGCTCCCCTAGCAACTCCTGCACCGTCCGAGGAACCTGTTCCTTCGACTTCTGCCACCCCGGACCCTCTTCCACCGGCCACTCAAGATGTCTTCAAGATGCTTGAAGCCCTCATGGAAAAGAAGCTACGAGAATCTCAGGAACAATTCCGGACGACTCTTGTCAGTTTCAAGCAACCGAAAAGGATTTCGGGTAAGGACCTCCCTACCTGCTCGGAAGCTAACCCATGGAGATACGCCAAGCATATGCCAATTACAACTGGCAAAATTTACATTAGTGAAAGGGTTGGCTCTATATTGTTGCAAGAAGTGGATTTCTTCCCAAATTTCGAGGCTTATCCGGACTGTTACGTCCGGCTCAGGTCCGAACCAGCCTCAAAGGAAGAGACCGAACCAAAGGAAGTTATTGTGTTCGATCTCGCGAAGGCCCAAGCTATGTGAGCTCAGGCTGTGAAAAGTAGGGGTTTCACTAACTCCAAGATGCCGGCGCTTAGTAAGAAGCATCCAACCTTCATTGCGCCAAATTCTGCGACCTTCCCCTTCATCGAAAAGGCCTTCACAGCGGTCATAAAGGCAGTGGAGGAAGGGAAACCTTGCCCTGCACTGGAGGAGTGCAGACCCTTCTCCATTACTCTTCCCCCCGATGATAGGCACTGGAAAGACATCCAGTCGACCTTCACGGTAGGGAAACTAGAGCCTGATGTAGCCGGTCGTCAATTTAATGAGGACCTCCCATGACTGAACGATCACCTAATTCGTAGGGAACAGGATACGAAGGAGAGACTTGCCGCGTCGCTGTCCCACCAGGTACAGCTTGAGCTCATGGCCGGGGATACTAGAGTCCCGGACTTTTATATGGTCCTAGCTAAGTCGCACTTGGCGATTGTAACCAAGGACCTATATAGCTTCACTAGGGCTCGCAGAGCCTGTCGTGAATTCGTGTTTGCTAACACGACAGTGAAACACAAACTCCGGAGGCTGATTTCCTCTAATATCTGGGGCAAGTATCTCTTCCCATCTACCTTGGTGGAAGAGATTGTGGACAAAGCTGCCACGGAGAATAGGAACCTTCTCCATAAGTGGGGCATGTCCCGCAAGAGGAAGTCCTCTCAGGATGATGGCCCTCAGCCTAAGAGGAAGACTTCGAAGCCAAAACCCCAGCAACGTCTACAGAGACGACAGTTTCCGGGTCCCGCTACTCCTCAAGTGGCTACGCAGCCGCAACAGACCTTTCAGATTGTCCCCCAACCGGTGATGTCGCAGTCGCCGGTCTTCACCCCTGCATATGAGCAACACTCAACTAACTTTCGTCCCAGAGGTATTGGCTCAGGCAGAGGCTCAGGCAGAGATTCTTCTCGCCGTCCCTCCAGAGGCTGAGGAGGAAGGGGAGCTAGCGGCCGAAGTGGCAAACCCTCGGGACACCAGAAGCAATGATGTGCTTCTGGTGGGAGGAAGACTCCTCCGCCAATTCCAGGATTGTTGGACCTTCGATCCCTGGGCACACAGCATCGTCAAGAAGGGACTGGGCTGGAGCTGGACTCAACCACCCCCAGCCTTCCAGCAATTCTTCCAACAGTCAACCCCCCTCCTGGAAGAATATGTCCTGGAACTCTTGAAGAAGAAGGTGATCAGGAGGGTAAAGTCAATCAGGTTCCAAGGGAGACTATTTTGCATTCCCAAGAAAGACTCCGACAAACTCGGAGTCATTCTAGACTTATCCCCTCTCAACAAGTTCATTGCGAATAACAAATTCAAGATGCTGACTCTGCAACAAATAAGGACCCTTCTGCCTCAAAGGGCCTACACGGTCTCCATAGACATGGCGGATGCCTACTGGTACATTCCAATGAATCATTACGCTTCCTCCTACCTAGGATTTCGACTCCAAAGGAAAAGTTACGCCTTGAGGGCCATACCCTTCGGGCTCAACGTGGCTCCACGGATCTTCACCAAGCTGGCAGACGCAATAGTCCAACAGCTTCGTCTTCAGGGCGTCCAAGTGATGGCCTACCTAGATGACTGGTTAGTCTGGGCGACATCGCCCGAAGATTGTGTAAGAGCCTGCGACAAAGTCACCCAGTTCCTGGAGCATCTGGGCTTCAAGATAAACACCGAGAAATCTCGCCTCTCTCCAGCTTAGAAGTTCCAATGGTTGGGAATCCATTGGGATCTTCAGTCACACCGCCTTTCCATCCCACAGAAGAAATGGAAGGAAATAGCAGGGTCTGTCAGAAGGCTTCTAAAATCCAAACGGATCTCAAGAGGACAGCAGGAACAAATTCTCGGCTCTCTACAGTTCGCCTCTGTGACAAACCCAGTGCTTTGCGCACAGCTAAAGGATGCCGCTGGAGTCTGGAGACGTTTCGCATCCATCGCTCGAAGAGACCTCAAGAGACGGCTTCCAAACAGACTTCGCTTACTCTTAAAGCCGTGGTCAGAAGCAAGGGCCCTGAAAAGGTCCATTCCTCTTCAACACCCGCCTCCATCGATCAACATCCACACGGACGCTTCACTGGAGGGTTGGGGAGGTCACTCCCACCAACGACAGGTTCAAGGAACATGGTCTCCCCTATTCAAGACGTTTCACATCAACATCTTGGAGGCCATGGCAGTTTTTCTCACCTTGAAGAAACTCTCCCCGCCTCCCTCGATCCACATTCGTCTGACTCTGGACAACTCGGTGGTAGTCAGATGTCTCAATCGTCAGGGCTCGAGATCGCCCCAGATAAATCAGGTACTTCATCCAATCTTTCGTTTGGCAGAAAAGAAGAAATGGCACCTGTCTGCAGTACACCTACAAGGATTCCGCAACGTGACGGCGGACGCTCTATCGAGGACAAGCCCAATAGAGTCGGAATGGTCTCTAGACGCAAGGTCATTCTCCTTCATCTCTCACCAAGTCCCGGAGCTTCAGATCGATCTCTTTGTGACGAGCGACAACAATCAACTTCCTCGATATGTGGCCCCGTACGAGGACCCCAAGGCAGAAGCAGTGGATGCCATGCCACTGGATTGGAACAGATGGTCCAGGATATACCTGTTCCCCCCTCCCAACCTTCTGCTGAAAGTCCTCTCCAAACTAAGAACTTTCAAAGGGACAGCGGCCCTAGTGGCTCCTAAGTGGCCCCGGAGCAATTGGTACCCCCTGGTCATGGAGCTGCAGCCCACGTTGATTCCCCTACCGGATCCAGTTCTCTCTCAACAAGTACAGAAGTCGACTGTCTTCGCTTCATCACTGAAAGTCAGGGACCTTCATCTCATGATTTTCTCTCCTTAGCCGCAAAGAAAAGGTTTGGGATATCGAAGAAAAGCTTAGACTTCCTCGACGTGTACAAGACTGAATCTACCAGACGGCAATACGAATCTTCCTGGAGAAAGTGGGTCTCATTCGTCAGGGCAAAAAATCCTACGGAAATCACCATTGATTTTTGTATGTCGTTCTTCATTCCCCTTCATGGACAAGGCTTAGCAGCCAACATGATTTCCACCTTGACTAGACCACTCCTATACGCATTCCAGATTGATCTGTCCAGTGATATCTTCAATAAACTGCCAAAGGCATGCGCTAGACTACGCCCAGCACCCCCACCAAAACCTATCTCCTGGTCCCTGGACAAGGTGCTCCATTTTGCTTCTAGCCTGGACAACGATTCATGCCCTCTGAAAGACTTGACTCAAAAAGTTATCTTCCTTTTTGCTCTCGCCTCGGGAGCCCGAGCCAGTGAAATAGTGGCATTATCAAGAGAAGAGGGTCATATCCTGTTCGCATATACAGGAGAGCTTACCCTCTTCCCTGATCCGACGTTTCTCGCTAAGAATGCACTACCCACCAAGAGATGGGGCCCTTGGAGAATCTGCCCCCTGAAGGAAGATGTCTCTCTATACCCAGTGGAGAGTTTTAAGGTCTATCTTCGAAGAACTTCAGACTTCGGTGGAGGACAACTCTTCAAAGGAGAAACATCGCGTAGCGACCTGTCACTGAAACAACTAAGAGCGAAAATCACCTACTTCATTCGCAGAGCGGATCCTGACAGTACACCTGCAGGTCATGATCCTAGAAAAGTCGCGTCTTCTCTGAACTTCTTCCAGAGTAAGGATTTCGAAAGCCTCAAGAGCTTCACAGGCTGGAAATCATCGCGCGTTTTCTTCAAGCACTACGCAAAACAAGAGCACGAAGTTAAGCATTTCGTGGTAGCCGCAGGTAGTGTTATGAAACCTGCTGTTTAACTCTGCATAGAACAGTGAGTTACTCGGGACTTTAACTCTACGGGTGCCTGTGTTGACCCTTTTGTGATACATAGTGATTTCATGGACACTTAGTGTTTCTAATAGACTGTTCTTACCAAGGTGAAATGTCATAGACTTTACATGAGTGCCACATGACCTAGGGCATGATGTGTTTTCTTTGAAAAAGACTGACGTTCCTCCGGAACTTGTGTTTCTAAAAAGTAAAATTTCTTTTCAGATTCAAGATTGAAGTCTTTATTTTCTATGTACATTATTCATTTATTATTGTAAATAAACTCTATACTCATTATTGTAATTACTACCATAATGATCTGCAATCCTTGAAATAAAATGTCTATTTTATTCCATGTGCGTCTCTCTCCGCTCCTACTCTTTATCAAGAAATATACAATTGTTATACTTTCATTTACCCCTTTTTTCTCTAGATAATGAGAAGAATAGTATATGTAATTATGTTATATGCTCACTCATGCCTTGATAATATTCCTATTCGAATATTAACCTTTGTCCTGCCTCCGAGACTAGATTGATCTCTCCTCCAGGGAGAGTGGTAAATGTTATTTACTTATCTATGCTTGATAATATTACTACCTGAATATTAACCTTAGTCTTATCTACGAGACCGGCACGAACTCTCCGTAGGGTGAGTAGCTCTTCCATGATCACTTCAAGATGTTCCTATTGTCCACAAGGACTTCCCTGCCAGGGGGGCAGGAAGCTAGTTCATCATAGAATCTCTGGTGAGGACATGTTCTATACCTCTTTTCGAAGCCCTTGGCACTTACAAAAAAAGGGGAAAAATTTCCACGATACATTAATTCTCTGGTACACTTCCATCAGGGCGTCATGGCTTGAGCCCAAAAAACGGGTGAGATAGCCATGACATCCTGATGGACCCTCCCGTCTATTCTAGTTCAGCCTTTCAGGCCCCGCCCTGACCTGCTGTAT
>NC_090734.1:108399878-108424878 GCF_036898095.1 Palaemon carinicauda | reverse complement strand
ATATATATATATATATATATATATATATATATATATATATATATATATATATATATATATATATATATATACATATATAAATATATATATATATATATATATATATATATATATATATATATATATATACATTCATATATATATATATATATATATATATATATATATATATATATATATATATATACATATATATATATATATATATATATATATATATATATATATATATATATATATATATATATATGTATATATATACATTCATATATATATATATATATATATATATATATATATATATATATATGTATGTATATATATACATTCTTATATATATATATATATATATATATATATATATATATATATATATACACATATATATATATATATATATATATATATATATATATATATATATATATATATGTATATATATATATATATATATATATATATCTATATATATATATATATATATATATATATATATGTGTGTGTGTGTATATAAATATATATATATATATATATATATATATATATATATATACATATATATATAAATATATATATATATATATATATATATATATATATATATATATATATGTATATATATATATATATATATATATATATATATATATAAATATAAACATATATATATATACATATATATATATATATATATATATATATATATATATATATATATATAAACTTTTTTCTCTTACTACTAGACTCTAATAGAGAAGCTGAAGGATTTGTTCTATTGAACGTTAGTAAGAATTAGAGTCAGGTTAAGTTAAAGAAGTCCAAAAGCCAAACAGGAAAAGTCCGAAGACAGAAAGTCACTTTACTGGTGTAGTTGAGACACATAAGAGTCCTTGACGCCATCTACATGCTGTTGATGTTCATCCCTTGAAAGTAATACTCGTTAAGGGTAAGGCAAGATTGAGAAGGGATACCAAGGATTTGGTAACTATTGCGTTATTAGAAAGGGGGAGGATAAAGGAAAGACTTGAAAATGGGGAAGATTAAGCCTTGCCTAAAGGGTTCGATTACACTAAGGTCAGGGATCAGTGACAGAGGCTATGAAGGGATAGGAATGGGAGCTTAGAAGGGGAGTAGGTAAAAAGGACAGGAGGCGGAGACATTGGAGCGAAGACGCTACTTAATGAAATTCCTGGAAACAGAGGAATCTCGTCTTGATCAACCACTCTATCAGATTGCAAGCACAAAGGAAGAGGGAATTGGGGTTGGGTGATCATTGGCTCCAAGCTTGTATTGTAGTTTGAGGATCAAGGAAAGTTTTAGGTTCGGGTAATGGAGAGCTGTGTCAAGTATGAGTGAAATATGTCAATAGCTGTGATGTTTGGATAAGTCCCCTTTAACTTCATTCCATTTAAATCATTTCCAAAGTTATGAGCTAAATATCCTCTATTAGGTTTTTGTAAATTAAAAAAATTAATGCTTAATTGTATATGAATAATTTATTGACTTTATTTTAATTTCTAAAATTTACCATCATCAACATTGGTGGTCTGATATTAAAATTTCTCTTAATCTAATTATGTAGGATGAATTATAGTTACACAAGATCGGTGACTCAAATATATATATATATATATATATATATATATATATATATATATATATATATATATATATATATATATATATATATATATATATATATATATAAATCGACAACATATCTCATGAAACTATAATTCAAAGATAGATTTTTTGGTTAACAGGGAAATTGCATTTACGTTTCTCCATTTATTATTTGGTGTCAACGCGTGTCTCATTTTTTTTTCTCTTCATCAAGGCTACAATAGTTTTACTTAAAATTTTTTGGATATTTGTGAATTAACCAAAATTGATAAATGAAAAACTTAGAATTCCTCTAAAAATAAAAATTAAAAAGACCGATTTTAAGGTACATCAATGATTTTTCACAGAATTTGAAGACCGATGTCCCAAGACCCTCCCACTTCGAACACGTGCATGTGTTTGTATGTGTGTCTATGTATATATGCGTATATAAGTATATAATCAACAATTTTCTTCTTAATAATCTGAGGATCTCTGAACTTGAAACATTTTACCTTTTGTGTAGAATGTGATTTAAAAATATTTGATAATAATCTTTGTAAACTTGTGGTAAAGAATATCTTTTACTTAAGTTTGCTTCCGAATCCATGTTTCTTTTTCATCACTTATTGTTATTCTTCTTATTCTTTCCATAGCTCTTTGAGTTGTAACTAGTCGTTGTTCTAATCACTTGATTAAGATATGAAGTATTTTCGTCAAAACAGAGGAGAAAAATAATGAACATAAAAAGGATTAATCATATTTTTTTTTTTTTACCAAGGCAATCAAATTTGATGTAGATTTTATGTGAAGCACAAAACATAAGTACACTGATCTATTTCGATTTAAAAAAAAAATCAACTGTTGAAAAATGTCAACATTAATGTAGTATAAGCAATACCATAAAAACCAACTTTAATAAAGAATTCTTCTGACATTGCCCAGGGATGTGTATATTGTATTCCATGCAATTCATGTGAAAAATTCTATTATGGTCAAACTCGTAAAGTCCTTGAAAGGAGAATTGAACAACATAAGAAAAGTGTCATATGTTCTCAGGATTCAATGTTTGCCTATGTAAGATATAAAAATCTCACTATAAATTGGCCATATGCAAAGAAATTGATTCACTCAAATAAGTTATAGGAGACACATCATAGAGTCCAGTTTCATAAAAGAAACCTTTGATAACTACTTGAATATTGAAAACAGAATATGCAAACTCGAGGCAATTATATACAAAGATATTTATACGCTATATATGAAGAAAGAAAACTTCACCCGCCTATGTAGAACTGAATATGCCAGAGATAATAATACCAGTGTAAAATCAATATTTAGGCCTTAGATAGCATTAATTTGTAGGTACAATTATTACATGAAGCATATATTATCATTAAAAAAATTCTAGTTGATACATAATCCCAAGGTAAAATCTGGCATTAAATGACTGTGTGGTTGATATTTATACATGCATACACACACAGACAAACACACACACAAATGTATATATATATATATATATATATATATATATATATATATATATATATATATATATATATATATATATATATAAATATATATATATATATATATATATATGTGTATATATATAGATATATATATATATATATATATATATATATATATATATATATATATATATATATATATATATATATATATGTATATTCTTTTTATCCCTACCGTAAAAGAATTAATTACACAAAGACTTCATTTCACAAAACACCTTTCATTTAAAACTTTTCATTCACCTCTATCGAGATACAAATTAAAAATCTATTTAAAAAGAATAACTGAGGAGTTGAAAGGTTAATATAAAAATACAAAGCACAAATAAAAATTGTCAGCCCATGAACAAATCTCTCCGGAAACTTCATTTGCATTCTACCTTTTATTACTCAGTCGTCTCCCTCTTGCTGTCCCTTGACAGCTATTAAGGTTTAAGGACCTAGAGTCTTTTGAGATAATTTTAGAAGCAAAGTGTTAGGATGTCGGTCAAGGGACTTGATATTAACTCCTTAACTCTGCTTTTCACGAGGGGATACTTCCTAACGCCCACAAGAAACGAGGGGATGCTTCCCACCTCCCAAAAGAAACGATGGGATACCTCCTACCTCTCACAAGAAACGAGGGATGCTTCCCACCTCCCAAAAGAAACGATGGGATACCTCCTACCTCTCACAAGAAACGAGGGATGCTTCCTACCTCTCACAAGAAACGATGGGATGCCTCCTACCTTTCACAAGAAACGAGGGGATGCTTCCTACCTCTCACAGGCTCTCACAAGAAACGAGGGGATGCTTCCTACCTCCCACAAGAAACGAGGGGATTCCTCTTACCTCTCACAAGAAACGAAAGAATGCTTCCTACCTCCCACAAGAAACGAAGGGATACCTCCTACCTCTCACAAGAAACGAGAGGATGCTTCCTACCTCTCACAAGAAACGAGGGGATACCTCCTACTTCTCACAAGAAACGAGTGGATGCTACCTACCTCTCACAAGAAACGAGGGGATACCTCCTACCTCTCAAGAGAAACGAAGGAATGCTTCCTACCTCTCACAAGAAACGAGGGTATGCCTCCTATATACCACAAGAAACGAAGGGATGTTTCTTACCTCTCACAAGAAACGAAAGGATGCCTCCTACCTCTCACAACCTCTCACAAGAAACGAGGGGATGCCTCCTACCTCTCACAAGAAACGAGGGGATACCTCCTACCTCTCACAAGAAACGAGAGGATGCTTCCTGCCTCCCACAAGATACGAGGGGATACCTTCTACCTCTCACAAGAAACGAGAGGATGCTTCCTACCTCTCACAAGAAACGATGGGATACCTCCTACCTCTCACAAGAAACGAGGGATGCTTCCCACCTCCCAAAAGAAACGATGGGATACCTCCTACCTCTCACAAGAAACGAGGGATGCTTCCCACCTCCCAAAAGAAACGATGGGATACCTCCTACCTCTCACAAGAAACGAGGGATGCTTCCTACCTCTCACAAGAAACGATGGGATGCCTCCTACCTTTCACAAGAAACGAGGGGATGCTTCCTACCTCTCACAGGCTCTCACAAGAAACGAGGGGATGCTTCCTACCTCCCACAAGAAACGAGGGGATTCCTCTTACCTCTCACAAGAAACGAAAGAATGCTTCCTACCTCCCACAAGAAACGAAGGGATACCTCCTACCTCTCACAAGAAACGAGAGGATGCTTCCTACCTCTCACAAGAAACGAGGGGATACCTCCTACTTCTCACAAGAAACGAGTGGATGCTACCTACCTCTCACAAGAAACGAGGGGATACCTCCTACCTCTCAAGAGAAACGAAGGAATGCTTCCTACCTCTCACAAGAAACGAGGGTATGCCTCCTATATACCACAAGAAACGAAGGGATGTTTCTTACCTCTCACAAGAAACGAAAGGATGCCTCCTACCTCTCACAACCTCTCACAAGAAACGAGGGGATGCCTCCTACCTCTCACAAGAAACGAGGGGATACCTCCTACCTCTCACAAGAAACGAGAGGATGCTTCCTGCCTCCCACAAGATACGAGGGGATACCTTCTACCTCTCACAAGAAACGAGGGGATGCTTCCTACCTCTCACAAGAAACGAGGGGATGCCTCCTACCTCTCACAAGAAATGAAGGGATGCTTCCTACCTCTCACAATAAACGAGAGGATGCTTCCTACCTTTCACAAGAAACCAGGGTATGCCTCTTACCTCCCACAAGAAACGAGGGGATGTTTCCTACCTCTCACAAGAAACGAAGGGATGACTCCTACCTCTTACAACCTCTCACAAGAAACGATGGTATGCTTTCTACCTCTCACAAGAAACGAGGGGATGCCTCCTACCTCTCACAAGAAACGAGGAGATGCTTCCTACCTCTCACAAGAAACGAGGGGAGGCCTCCTACCTCCCACAAGAAACGAGGGGATGTCTCCTACCTCTCACAAGAAACGAGGGAATGTCTCCTACCTCTCACAAGAAACGAGGGGATGCTTCCTACCTCTCACAGGCTCTCACAAGAAACGAGGGGATGCTTCCTACCTCCCACAAGAAACGAGGGTATTCCTCTTACCTCTCACAAGAAACGAGAGAATGCTTCCTACCTCCCACAAGAAACGAAGGGATACCTCCTACCTCTCACAAGAAACGAGAGGATGCTTCATACCTCTCACAAGAAACGAGGGGATACCTCCTACCTCTCACAAGAAACGAGGGGATACCTCCTACCTCTCAAGAGAAACGAAGGAATGCTTCCTACCTCTCACATGAAACGAGGGTATGCCTCCTATATACCACAAGAAACGAAGGGATGTTTCTTACCTCTCACAAGAAACGAAGGGATGCCTCCTACCTCTCACAACCTCTCACAAGAAACGAGGGGATGCCTCCTACCTCTCACAAGAAACGAGAGGATGCTTCCTGCCTCCCACAAGATACGAGGGGATACCTTCTACCTCTCACAAGAAACGAGGGGATGCTTCCTACCTCTCACAAGAAACGAGGGGATGCCTCCTACCTCTCACAGGAAATGAAGGGATGCTTCCTACCTTTCACAATAAACGAGGGGATGCTTCCTACCTTTCACAAGAAACCAGGGTATGCCTCTTACCTCCCACAAGAAACGAGGGGATGTTTCCTACCTCTCACAAGAAACGAAGGGATGACTCCTACCTCTTACAACCTCTCACAAGAAACGATGGTATGCTTTCTACCTCTCACAAGAAACGAGGGGATGCCTCCTACCTCTCACAAGAAACGAGGAGATGCTTCCTACCTCTCACAAGAAACGAGGGGAGGCCTCCTACCTCCCACAAGAAACGAAGGGATACCTCCTACCTCTCACAAGAAACGAGAGGATGCTTCATACCTCTCACAAGAAACGAGGGGATACCTCCTACCTCTCACAAGAAACGAGGGGATACCTCCTACCTCTCAAGAGAAACGAAGGAATGCTTCCTACCTCTCACAAGAAACGAGGGTATGCCTCCTATATACCACAAGAAACGAAGGGATGCCTCCTACCTCTCACAACCTCTCACAAGAAACGAGGGGATGCCTCCTACCTCTCACAAGAAACGAGGGGATACCTCCTACCTCTCACAAGAAACGAGAGGATGCTTCCTGCCTCCCACAAGATACGAGGGGATACCTTCTACCTCTCACAAGAAACGAGGGGATGCTTCCTACCTCTCACAAGAAACGAGGGGATGCTTCCTACCTCTCACAAGAAACGAGGGGATGCCTCCTACCTCTCACAGGAAATGAAGGGATGCTTCCTACCTTTCACAATAAACGAGGGGATGCTTCCTACCTTTCACAAGAAACCAGGGTATGCCTCTTACCTCCCACAAGAAACGAGGGGATGTTTCCTACCTCTCACAAGAAACGAAGGGATGACTCCTACCTCTTACAACCTCTCACAAGAAACGATGGTATGCTTTCTACCTCTCACAAGAAACGAGGGGATGCCTCCTACCTCTCACAAGAAACGAGGAGATGCTTCCTACCTCTCACAATAAACGAGGGGAGGCCTCCTACCTCCCACAAGAAACGAGGGGATGTCTCCTACCTCTCACAAGAAACGAGGGAATGTCTCCTACCTCTCACAACCTCTCACAAGAAACGAGGGAATGCCTCCTACCTCTCACAACCTTTCACAAGAAACGAGGGATTGTTTCCTATCTCCCGAAAGAAAATTCTACAATGTAATTCCGCAAGAAAATCCACAACAAAATAGGATTAGAAAAGACAACTATAGCCTGCAAAAGGTCACCATTTTTAATTTTTCTGCTGGATGTTGAAAGAATTTCCATGGAATAAAAACGAGAATGTAATCGGTTTGGTATGTACTGCT
The DNA here is from genome assembly GCF_036898095.1 of Palaemon carinicauda. Classification (NCBI taxonomy): domain Eukaryota; kingdom Metazoa; phylum Arthropoda; class Malacostraca; order Decapoda; family Palaemonidae; genus Palaemon; species Palaemon carinicauda. Next base: position 108,417,376 of record NC_090734.1, on the reverse strand, counting down.
TTTGTTTTCATTATTTTTCATGATCATTGTAATATTTGAAAGATAATTTGTCTAAGATATTGTATTTTTTGAAAATGAATGACTAAACTATACAATGATTATAGAGAGAGTAAAAGTCATTTTTATAATTTATATTTATATGTACAGCCTTACTGTCTTTACAGCAGGGGTAAGGTGTTTGGTGAGAATGCCAAAAGGTCTAGATGCTGAGTCATCTTCAGCAATTACCTGGACATCCCTGGTCCTGCCTTGTGTGGACAGGGGATTTTGGAGGTGAGCACCCCCATGTTTGGTGTGTAGGACTTTGGGTAAAGGTGTAATAACCTGATCTTTACTATTAGGAGTGCAATAAGTGACTAAACTGCAAAATGAAGCTAAGGTCAAGGAGGTCCAGGCAATGGTGGACGATGACTCAGAATATATATCTATAGAGTCCCTCACACCGATCGCTTCCTGGCTAAAAGTCTGTTACGCTCAACTATTGTACACTGCATAGGCCATGCAAAAACTAATCATAAAGTTTACGAAACTATAGTAAAACTTTACCAGCAAATGAAAGTGATAGCCAACATACATGAAATACAATTATATTCAAGATTTAACATAAGTATTTAGAGTAATATACTAAATCCACATTTACTCACGGCACACCAAAACTAGATAATACACGAAGAATAAGTTGTTCTTAAGTTGACTTCGCAAACTCTTATGCAGCGTGGGACAGACGACGTTGCTTTGTTTCAAATATAAAATGTTGATATGTAGGAACACAGCTTCTGACGTTGAACAGATGAATTTTTTTTTAAACTCCTTTATCTTCTTCAAAATATTACATCGTTGCAACTTGCAAATTCAGTAACAAATGCCAGGTCACAGTGGATGTAGCTGAATTGTCTCCAAACACCAGCAGTTATTAGTTTAGTCAGCCTCCTCACTATCGTCACCTGTCCTTTTTATACGAGGGACAAATACTCTCGAATATTCCTGACGGGCAAGAGGCACCTACGACAACCATTTCGCAACATGAGGTATTTGGTGACGAATGGGAAAATAGACATTTCAAAACCAATTTTACATAGATTTTATGCCATATGCATAAAGCAGTAGAAAATACAGAATAGTTCAAAGGCTACTCAAGAATGTCAGAGGAAAGGGACAGTGGCATTATCCTAACAAGCAGCAAGTGCACTAGAGAATGACTATATATACATATGATTAGCGCCCAGACCCCCTCAAAACCCAAGCTTGGATCAGGGAGGGCCAGGCCAAGGCTGCCATTGACTCAGAAGGTAAATATATCAGCTCCTCCAAACCTCCCATCCTTAGCTCTCAAGAATGGTCAGGTTGCAGCGACAAAAGCAACTAATGTAATTGAGCATGACTTGAACCTCACTTTGGCAATCACCAGTCAAAGACGTTACGATCAGCCTAGCACAAAAAGTTATATAAGTTACAAAAATACTACTGTAATGAATGAATTTAAATTTACTTGCTTGTGTTTCATAACGTATAAAAGAATGAAATTTCTCAAAGCAAAATCTAAAATTTTGAAGATGACACGAACTGAATAATGAAACGAGATATCACTGTAAAGACTTTATTTCATAAAAGTTTTAGTGAAAGAACAGCGATTGCTCTCTCTCTCTCTCTCTCTCTCTCTCTCTCTCTCTCTCTCTCTCTCTCTCTCTCTCTCTCTCTCTCTCTCCAGAATCATCATATATCCAAAGATGAATTCCAATATCGTGATTGGGTTACCCAATGTGTCTTCCAAACATTTCCAAACCGCATTCTGGTTTTTTCAATTTCTGCAGAATTCACAAGTTTTTTTTTTTTCAGCATCTTTTAGCTTCTCAGGAGATTTCCATATGTGGAGCTTTATCTCTAAGACCTTTTTATGAGATGTTTTTGTGTGCAAGAGTTAGGTAGATATATGTCATAAACCAGAATAGATTCTAATTTTTGGGTGTGATATCAGGAGTGATTTTTTTTCTTAAGGGATATATTCATTCCATGTGTACATTCGCTTGTCATTATCTGTCAACTATCTGTCCTTTTTTCCTGTCAATTTTCCCAAATTCTTTATCACGTGTTATTAAGTATGTCGTTTATTTTTATTATCCAACATGTGTATATATATATATATATATATATATATATATATATATATATATATATATATATATATATATTTATATATATATATATATATATATATATATATATATATATATATATATATATATATATATATATATATATATATATATATATATTCATTTTCCATTTGATCATCTTCATAAATAGAATACTTCTTTTATAAGTATTTCTACATCTCAGTTACGAAAGGACGGATCTAGGGATTTTGTTGCTCACTGTGTTCAAGACAGACTAATCATGATATGAAACTGTAATTACAGAGGTCTTAACTGATCAACTCATAGATTTTATAAAATCCGTTGAACGCTGCAACGTGAGTATTCTTCATGACTCATGCCGCCTCAGGACCTTTGAGCTTGCTTACTGTGGAAACAATTTTTCCCTAATTAGTAATACCTACCTTTAGCGAAATTGAAGAAAATAAAATCTTGCTATACTGTATATGTTGCGATACGAAGGTATAGGACTTCAATTCCTCTTGATATGCTTAACGAAAAAAAATTCAATAAATTAGAATTAATCAAACATGATTCGTACTGGACCCCAAGGTTGAGAATGGCTGCAGATGAGTACTTTTCCTGTCTGTCGGTCACTCTGCTTATTCATTTAACTTCTCTCTCTCTCTCTCTCTCTCTCTCTCTCTCTCTCTCTCTCTCTCTCTCTCTCTCTCTCTCTCTCTCTCTCTCGCGATCGATCATTGGTATTATGTTATGATTTGAATATATTACCTCATTCGTAATGAATTAACTTCACTAATCCATACATTTAGTTAATCCACTCAGTAATTCATTTCATTGTGCAGATGAATAACTTGCTCGTGCTATGATTGGAATCATCGGGACTCTATTCTTCTGCTAAAAGTTTAGTATATGAGAGGTTGATTTTTGGGTAAAGTTTTTAATATCATTTAAAACAATTGAATTTTACTACTGTGGAATTAATTTAATTTTGAGTTTCCAATTCACCAAAAGACGTTAAATTGTTTTCTGTAATGAAAAAAAAATTTGTTTACGTGTTAAAAGATATAAAATACATAATTTTTTAACATTTATTTCCACCTGTACCTAGAACTGTCATTATTATTATCATCATCATAATTATTATTATTATTATTATTATTATTATTATTATTATTATTATTATTATTGTTATTATTATTATTATCATTATTATTATTATTATCATTACTGTTATTATTATTAGGAAAACAATATAAATATTTCAATAATAAAAAAAATATTCAAAAAGATTGTTCCTATAGATATGAAAATTTGATAAAATCTATAAATGATTTTCCTAATATTTAATCCTCAAATCATGTCCTATCGTCTATGATAAAAGAATGTGGGAAGAATCAAAACCCGAAAAGAATATGAAAATAAACAATAACTGAATGAACAAAAAAAAAAAAAAAAAAAAAAAAAAAACTTAAAACATAAGCTGTGGTGTCCATATTTCTGTGTTGGGTATTAGAAAGGAAAATATGGAAGTCTTTCAGTACTAGCTCACTAAACGAAGCTTATAGACTATTCTTGTATTTAGTTAGGGGGGGGTATTTAGTTGGGGGGGTATTTAATGCGTTATTCCTAAGATTATCTTGTACTTGTGAACTAAAATAACTTCTCGAAAGCCTATCTAATGTATCCAATTCTCTCTCTCTCTCTCTCTCTCTCTCTCTCTCTCTCTCTCTCTCTCTCTCTCTCTCTCTCTCTCTCTCTCTCTCCTTATTTTGTTGACCTACATCCTTTGCCCGAAGCTTCACATCTCTCCTTATTTAAGGTTTCACCAACATCCGAAGAAAAACTAAACTCGAAACGTCTTTCTTCTCTTAACTTAACCTGCGGGGTTTCCGGATCGCTCCCTTATACCTAAGGTCTCCCCTCGGCAGCCTTTTCACCGTTTTCTCTCTCTCTCCCCTTTCATATTCAGTAAGAAAAAGGACCATTCCTCTTTTGGAGGCTTATTCGGGTGTTTCTGGAAGGAATTTCTCGTCTTTTTGGGGAAAATTTCATTTCATAATTTTAGATTTGAAACTTAATTCAAATTGTAGCACACTGTGCATTTGAAAGTCAATATCGGGTTTTTTGTTGTATAATATGTTTTTCTTTTATTTGAAAACGTCTGAGCAGAATAGATTTCTGAGTTCTTTGATTTCATTGCTTTTGCTTCAAGAGTAGATATTCATTATTGCTTAGACCTATTCGCCTGCGTCATTTGTATACTTCGGTTAGATTCAAAGATGCACTACAATATGCATGGGACATCTGTTTATTGAAAGTGGATAATGAGATAATTGTTTGGGTCATCTTTGGTCTCAAAATATTTCTAAAGGATCAGTATTTAAGATCCACATATGCATTTTTTTGCCATTTTAAAGATAACGTCCAAACTACTTAACAGATTTTTGATGAAATTTTCTTCATAGATAGTTCGTGGGTCATGGACGACCTAAATATTATCAAGGTTGATAATAATACTGAATGATAGATTAGGATGCTGATGTTGATAGGAAGATGAACGTAACAATGGTAACAGAAACTTGAAGGCGATAATAGTGACGGGAAGATAAAGTTAATAATGTTGATGGGAAGGTAATGATAATATTGGTGATAAGAAAATGAACGTCATAATGTTGATAATGGCAAAAAAGAGGTAATGATGACGACGGTAATATATGGATGATAATGACAATGGGAAGGCGAAAGAAAACAGTAAACACCTCGATGGTGTTAGAAAGAGATCTATCACTATGACCTATCATCAACTTCCCTTCGTGGTCAAGGAAAGAGGGATATTTCTCCAGCATATGAATTATTCTCTCTCTCTCTCTCTCTCTCTCTCTCTCTCTCTCTCTAAGGGACAAAGATCAAAGATTAAGCTGTATGCTTAAAATAGATTTTATACTTTTTTGTGTGGATAAAAAATTTCAAGAAATCTCTCTCTCTCTCTCTCTCTCTCTCTCTCTCTCTCTCTCTTGAAGGGACAAAAATTAAGCTGTATGCATAAAATAGATTTTATACATTTTCGGTGGAAGAAAAATTTTAGGAAATCTCTCTCTCTCTCTCTCTCTCTCTCTCTCTCTCTCTCTCTCTCTCTCTCTCTCTCTCTCTCTCTCTAGAAGGTACAAAGATTAAGTTGTATGCATAGAATATTTTATACGTTTTTCAGTGGAAGAAAAATTTCAAATCTCTCTCTCTCTCTCTCTCTCTCTCTCTCTCTCTCTCTCTCATTGAAGTGTTAAAACTATCAGAAAACTACCATTAACTAAAAGAAAAAAAGTTACTCGTCTCTTTTCTCAACTACAACTGAAATATAAGTGGTATATATCACTAACTTTAATAACTCCAACAGTTGAATATCGAACATATCCATAAGAAACATGATTTAAATACTTCTCAACAAACAAATATAAAAATAAAAAAAACGATGATGACTATAATGATGCCATTGGTTGAAGATATAGACGTAGACGGAGAAAGAAAACTTTTTTTCAATGTTTTTTATGGGGGAAATGTTTCTGTTTATTAAAGAAATTCTTCGAGTATAGAAACGAATTTCTGAAGAAGTCGATCTGATATATCTAGAGCAGATAAGGTACGTATTAGTCTTCTCATTTTTACAGCAGCTCTCTCTCTCTCTCTCTCTCTCTCTCTCTCTCTCTCTCTCTCTAGCTTTAAGGAATGCGTGGTTTTGTTGCAGCTTTAAAAATTCAAAACTATATGATGTTAAAACACAAATGAAATCAATAGATAGAAATTTTTATATAAATTTATAGCAATAATGATAGCAACGACGAGAGAGAGAGAGAGAGAGAGAGAGAGAGAGAGAGAGAGAAAGAGAGCAGTTAAGTATCGAGTACTACACAAAATCGATTCCAGGTTAAATATAGTTCTGAAAACATCCATATAGAACAGATCGACCAACGAACATCCCCCAAAGGTAAACGCTGACGAGATATGATACTCCCATTCCCATTCCTAGGATCCTCAAAGGACCTTTCGTGGTAAGCTGCTACCCAGGTCACGATTCCTTGTCCCAGGGGCATATTCTGTAGGCGTTCATTCATTACTTTCTGAACAGGCTAAGTTATTCAAGAAATTAAGTATTCAATATTTCATTCCCAAAGTCTTTTTGTCATTCATTCATAAGTGTATTCCTTCAATACTTTTTCATTTCCCAATTATTTAATAGTTTATTCATTCATTCATTTTACGATACATCAATTTATTAATTCATGCATTCGTTTTATAGTTACTTCATTCACTCATCTTTTAAATCATACAATAATTCACTCAGTCATTTTATATTTCAATTATTCTTTCATTCATTCATTTTATAGATCACGTATTCATTCATCCATTCATTCATTTTACAGTTCACTTATTCATTCACCCATTCATTCATTTTATAGTTCACTTTTTAAATTTCCCATTCATTCATACCATTATTGCTTCATCCACCCATTTAATAGTTCATATATTTATTCCTCAATTCATTTTATAGTTCATTCAGGATTCATAATTTTTATAGTTTTTTATTCATTCATCCATTCATTGATTAAATTTATAACTTTTTCATTCGATAATTTTTTTGTTTACTCATTTTAGAGTTAATGCATAACACAGCTGAAAGTTGAAGAAAAAGCCCGAGGCCTTTGCTCAGCAGTAGACTACTAATGGAGTTAGTAAATTGATGACTTAATACCATTAGTATAGTATAGTTCAGTAATTTATAGTTTAATTTATTTATTAATTTAGACTCTAGAATGATAGTTACAAATTGTCGTCTGAATTAAGTCACCAACTTTCAAACTCCTTCATTCATTAATTTCATTGATTCATTCAAATACTAGAGGCATAAATTATTAATTTTTCATGCCTTCAATCATCTTCGTCTGTATTCAGCTAATCATTCCCATATGAATTTATTCTTTCATTCACTATGAATTAATTTATTTATTCATTCCGATATTTAGTTAATCATCTGTTTTCTATCACACTCATTTATAGTATTTGCTTGGTGAAAAAAAAGAAAAAATATGTTCAAAAATTCAAAATTCGTTGATTTAACCGGTTGAGTCAAAGGATTTGTTGTATTTAATACAATAAATTTCGATTTTTTGTACACAACTGAATATTACTTTGTGCACGCTGACATTGTAATAGAGTTTTTGTACTTTTATTATATGTAGTGATATATTGAAGAAGAATTGTGAATGATATGGTTCCTATCACCCTCTTCATGAAAATATGTCCCTATCCCAGTTACTAGCGGTTTTATAACAATGAAGAGAAAAAAGATAAAAAGAATAATAGACAAAGGTGATTACAACATTAACGATAAATAATAATAATAATAATAATAATAATAATAATAATAATAATATTAATAATAATAATAATAATAATAATAATAATAATAACGAAATAGTTTGACGAGCAAAACAAAAAACATTCAACCTAAGGCATCATACTCCTTTCAGTTTTCAGGTGGAACAAAACCTTTACGGAATGAAAGTAAACGTGTTTTGATTCCCAGTAGAATATTACGAGCATCGACCCATTTTCTCCAATATATGTATCTTTTTTTTTCTATATCAGGGTGTATAAAGAACCTAGGGTCTGGGTATTGCATCATTGTAAATACTTTTCGATATTTTTGTGATGAAAACATTAATGCTCATGATAATGATTATAATGGTTATAATTATATAGGCCCACATAATAAAAAAAAAAGTGATGGATTCCTAAGGAGGGAGGCTGCAACCCGTCACCCGACACTATGAATACCACCCAGTTGAAAAAAAAAACTGTGATAGAGGAAAGAAAAATAATGATAATAGTAGTAAGCAGTAGCAATAATAATAATAATAATAATAATAATAATAATAATAATAATAATAATAATAATAATAATAATAAATTTTTATCGGCATCTATGATAATTAACTAGGATATGCAGAGGCCGATGGAACGGGCAAATTCATGCCATATATCCATCACACTTTAGATGCCTTTGAAAAGAAGGAAAACTGAAGTAGATAGACGTTTCTCGTAGCGACATTGATCAATAAATAAGACAAAAATTTACCTTCTTAAGCCAATATATATTTGTGGGGATTGGGGTTAGAGAATTAAAGGGTGAATGCGTTAGGTGTAACTATTTCACCGGCAATCAATATCTAGTAGACCGATTATTATTATTATAAAAAAAAAAAAATAAATAAAAAAGCCCAGTGTGGTTCCTAGCGACCTATAATAGAAAGGCTTATTGGAAAATGATACGTGTAGGTGACAATAACAAAGAAGCAAAAATTTTATGTTTTGTGGTTGGAAGGAGGAATAGTTTCAGTTGGCGTAGATGAAGAATATTGGATATTGAGGTCACGAGTGGAGAGAGAGAGAGAGAGAGAGAGAGAGAGAGAGAGAGAGTATTGTTAAAACAGACGCCGTATTGTAAGGAGAGAGAGAGAGAGAGAGAGAGAGGAGAGAGAGAGAGAGAGGGGGGGGTATTGTTAAAACAGAGGCCGTATTGTAAGAAGAGAGAGAGAGAGAGAGAGAGAGAGAGAGAGAGGCCGTATTATAAGAATAGAGAGAGAGAGAGAGAGAGAGAGGAGAGAGAGAGAGAGTGAGAGGAGAGAGAGAGAGAGGCCGTATTATAAGAATAGAGAGAGAGAGAGAGAGAGAGAGAGAGAGAGAGAGAGAGATCACATCGTTAAGAGTTACGAGTATTTACAAAGATTCTGGATTCGTCAAACACTGTTTAGTCCCTCGGGGAGACTCCATTTGCACTTGGGTAGAGCGATTTGTTTTGAACGTTTAGAGTTTTTGTGATCTTGTCTAATTTATTCTTGAACTCATTTGCTGTGTTACTGTTTACTACTTCCGCTGGAATAGATTGTTTTTAATATACATTTTTTAGTTCTTAAAGAATTTTGAACGTCTCTGATAATTTTCCCCCCAGTGGAGTTTGTATATGATATAAACTCAAACATGCCATCCTCAGTCTATATCCAAATTACCTTTCTTTTTTATTGGAACTGATTTTGTGATCCTAGATTGAACTGAATACTTGGAGCCTAGGATTGAACACTGTATTTTAGATGGGGTCTTACTAGTGATATATAGAGCTAAAGTAGAGCGTCTCTGTTTCTATATCGAAATTGTCTCTTTATGTAACCTAATCATTTTTGCGCTTCCTTTTCAGCTTTTACGCTTTTTTTTTGGTTAATAAATCTTTATTGATGATAATGCAGAGATCTTCCTTCTGGTCCACAGTTTCAATTTCATTACTCAGCATTGAATAATCTGTTTTTGGGTTATTATTAACGTATGTGCATAACTTTGCATGGAACAGCGTTGAAAAACATTTGCCATATTATGGACCATTCACCTAACTTAATTGGATCATCTCTTAAGGTTTCCACGTCCTCTCAGTTTGCAGCATCTATGAATTCTGAGGGAGGCCCCATTAGCAAGAAAAGAGAGAGAGAGAGAGAGAGAGAGAGAGAGAGAGAGAGAGAGAGAGAGAGATATACAAGGATTTTCGATATCTCCAGGTCTCTTTAGTAACTTTAGTTCATCAGCGGAGAATCCGTATGCTCCTTGGTAGAGCGATTTCGTTAAAGCCTTTAGAGAGTTCGTATGATCTTGTCTAATTTATTCTTGAACTCGTTTACCCTGTTACTGTTTACTACATTAAAAGGAAGTCCATTCCGAATATTTGCTATTTTGTATAAAAAAAAGTAGCACTTTGAGTGGTGCTGTATTATTTCAATTACAGTTTGTATCAGTTACCTCTGGACTGATTTGTGGAGAGAGAGAGAGAGAGAGAGAGAGAGAGAGAGAGAGAGAGAGAGAGAGAACGTTACAAGGAGTTAAAAGGATTTTTATGTCTCAAAGTCTTTTTAGTCAATCCGTGGAGACTCCAGTAAATCAAAAAGTACAAAACATTGGCGAATACAGTAAGCTTCACCCAAAAATAGGTTCATGTCCATTTGAGCCGTTTGGTAATGATAAAAAAACTCCTGCCATTCTTATTGTCCTTTGAAGGCAATCAGATTAATTACCCTTTTTGCTGAAAGGTGGAAAGAGGAGCCTCATTTTTCGCCTTTTATTTCCCTCGTCGAAAGGGTGTGACGCTGTTCAATGTGAATCAATGAATTATTGGTCACAAAGGAATCCATCATAGCAAAGTCTCTGTCACTCGGTACAAACGTCATCAATCGACGTTCATCATAGAAATGAGTTGCTTTGTGGTTCATCTATCAAAAATTTAGGCTTTTATTTAAAGAGGGAATTCATCCATTATATTTCCTGTATCATATAATTGGATGCGAGACATACACACATACATATACCAAAGGCACTTCCCCCAATTTTGGGGGGTAGTCGACATCAACAATGAAACAAAACAAAAAGGGGACCTCTACTCTCTACGTTCCTTCAGCCTAACCAGGGACTCAAACGAGTTCAGCTGGTACTGCTAGGGTGCCACAGCCCTACCTCCCACATTATCCACCACAGATGAAGCTTCATAATGCTGAATCCCCTACTGCTGCTACCTCCTCGGTCATCTAAGGCACCGGAGGAAGCAGCAGGGGCCTACCGGAACTGCTCGCCATTCATTCCTATTTCTAGCACGCTCTCTTGCCTCTCTCACATCTATCCTCCTCCTATCACCCAGAGCTTTCTTCACACCATCCATCCACCCAAACCTTGGCCTTCCTCTTGTACTTCTCCCATCAATTCTTGCATTCATCACCTTCTTTAGCAGACAACCATTTTCCATTCTCTCAACATGGCCAAACCACCTCAACACATTCATATCCACTCTATCCGCTAACTTATTTCTTACACCCGTTCTCTCCCTCACCACTTCGTTCCTAACCCTATATACTCGAGATACACCAGCCATACTCCTTAGACACTTCATCTCAAACACATTCAATTTCTGTCTCTCCATCACTTTCATTCCCCACAACTCCGATCCATACATCACAGTTGGTACAATCGGTTTCTCATATAGAACTCTCTTTACATTCATGCCCAACCCTCTATTTTTTACTACTCCCTTAACTGCCCCCAACACTTTGCAACCTTCATTCACTCTCTGACGTACACCTGCTTCCACTCCACCATTTGCTGCAACAACAGACCCCAAGTACTTAAACTGATCCACCTCCTCAAGTAACTCTCCATTCAACATGACATTCAACCTTGCACCACCTTCCCTTCTCGTACATCTCATAACCTTACTCTTACCCACAATAACTCTCAACTTCCTTCTCTCACACACCCTTCCAAATTCTGTCACTAGTCGGTCAAGCTTCTCTTCTGTGTCTGCTACCAGTACAGTATCATCCGCAAACAACAACTGATTTACCTCCCATTCATGGTCATTCTCGCCTACCAGTTTTAATCCTCGTCCCAAGCACTCGAGCATTCACCTCTCTCACCATTCTTTCAACATACAAGTTAAACAACCACGGCGACATCACACATCCCTGTCTCACCCCCCACTTTCACCGGAAACCAATCACTGACTTCATTTCCTATTCTAACACATGCTTTACTACCTTTGTAGAAACTTTTCACTGCTTGCAACAACCTTCCACTAACTCCATATAACCTCATCACATTCACATTGCTTCCCTATCAACTCTATCATATGCTTTCTCCAGATCCATAAATGCAACATACACCTCCTTGCCTTTTGCTAAATATTTCTCGCATATCTGCCTAACTGTAAAAATCTGATTCATACAACCCCTACCTCTTCTAAAACCACCCTGTACTTCCAAGATTGCATTCTCTGTTTTATCCTTATCCTATTAATCATTACTCTACCATACACTTTTCCAACTACACTTAACAAACTAATACCTCTTGAATTACAACACTCATCCACATCTCCCTTACCCTTATATAGTGGTAGAATACGTGCACAAACCCAATCTACTGGTAACATTGACAACACAAAACACATATTAAACAATCTCACCAACCATTCAAGTACAGTCACACCCCCTTCCTTCAACATCTCAGCTTTCACACCATCCATACCAGATGTTTTTCCTACTCTCGTTTCCTCTAGTGCTCTCCTCATTTCCGCTATTGTAATCTCTCTCTCATTCTCATCTCCATCACTGGCACTCCAACACCTGGAACAGCAATTATATCTGCCCCCCTATTATCCTCAACATTCAGCAAACTTTCAAAATATTCCGCCCACCTTTTCCTTGCCTCCTCTCCTTTTAACAACCTTCCATTTCCATCTTTCACTGTCTCTCCAATTCTTGCGCCAGCCTTCCTTACGCTCTTCACTTCTTTCTAAACTTCTTCTTATTCTCTTCATATGACTGACCCAATCCCTGACCCCACCTCAGGTCAGCTGCCCTCTTTGCCTCACGTACCTTGCGCTTATCTTCCACATTTTTTCTCTCTATATTTTTCATACTTCTCTATACTATTACTCTGCAGCCATTCTTCAAAAGCCCTCTTTTTGTCTTCCACTTTTACCTTCACTCCTTCATTCCACCATTCACTGCCCTTCCTCATGCTGCCTCCAACAACCTTCTTGCCACATACATCACTTCCAATCCAAAAAAATTTTCTTTTACTAACTTCCACTCCTCCTCTAAATTACTAGTTTCTCTTACTCTCACCTCGTCATATGCCATTTTCAACCTTTCCTGATATTTACTTTTTACCCTCGGTTTTATTATCGCTTCAGCCCTCACTAGCTCCCTTTTACATCCACCTACTCTATTCCCCCACTCTTTCGCTACAACTAATTTTCCTTCCACCAAAAAATGATCAGACATACCGTTAGCCATACCCCTAAACACGTGCACATCTTTCAATCTTCCAAACATTCTTTTAGTTATCAACACATAATCCCTTAATGCCCTTTCTACTACTCTTCCATTTGCCACTCTTACCCATGTATACTTATTTTTAACTTTCTTTTAAAAAAGCCAGCACTTATTACCATCTCTTGTTCAACACACATATCTACCAGTCTCTCACCACTCTCATTTTCACCTGGTACGCCATACTTCCCAATGACACCTTCTACCTCTCCAGCGCCCACTCTAGCATTTAAGTCACCCATGACAACTACATAATTCCTTCTACCCAGTCCTTCTACACACCTAGTTAATTCATTCCAGAACTCATTCCGCTCTTCTTCACTTCTCTCACTACCTGGCCCATATGCACTGACAAACGCCCAACATTCCCTACCCAACCTAACCCTTACCCACATTAACCTAGATGATATCTCCTTCCATTCCACTACTTTACCTATGATCCATTCACTCAGCAATAACGCCACACCCTCTCTCGCTCTTCCCCTTTCAATCCCAGACACTCTACCAGACATTTCACCAAACATCACTTCACCCTTTCCTTTCATCTTTGTCTCACACAAGGCCAATACATCCATCCTTCTACTTCTAAACATACTTCCAATCTCACATCTTTTACTCTCTTTCGTACTACATCCACGCACATTCAAACACCTCAAAACTAGAGTGCAGGGAGCAGTCACTCTCCCCCCAGCTCCATATCTTTGTCGATGTCTCGTAGGATTTTTATACATGAGAGGGGGTTCCCAGCCCCCTCGTCCCGTCCCTTTTAGTCGCCTCTTACGACACGCAGGGATAACGTTGGCGCTATTCTAATTTCTATATGCCCCCGCGGCCACAGGGGGCACAGTTCGTTAATTTACTGTTTTTTTATACCTCCTTTTAGCTTTCGTTAATATCATTATAATTTTATGAAGTTTATAAGCAATACATTGTATTGATTAATGCAGTCTCAGTCTATTCTTCTGTTGACTTTACTCGCCGCTGTTTCAGTCTACTATTATCTCCTGTCTATACTTTTATCTTGTTTATGATTTTATCCTGAGCAAATATCGACTTGTCAACGCCTACTGGGAAATGCACAATATAAATATGGGAAATAAAGGATTATTTGACGTTATTTGTTTTGATTGTTAAGTTTTACAACTTCATATTTCGCAGAAGATTCACAATTTCTCGAACCAATGTCGTTTGGATTTTTTTTTTTTTTTTTTTTTAATAGGAGCATTAACCTCTAAAGCGGATAGCTATAGACCTTGAGTGTCGTACACAAAAATGTTTCAATTAATCCATAGATGGAATAAAAGAAAGCTAACACGGAAAATTAGGAATAAATGAATACAAAAATTAATGGAAGCCACTGGTCACATCCACTAGATTTTCCACCACATACACTTAACAGTGAACCCATGATCTATCAAATATGTCGATGGAAAACATATCCAAAAATGTCAATGAATCAACGAGAAGTTCAGAGTTCGACGCCTGGTGCTGCTCTAATATTGTAAATAAAATGTCCAGAATATATGACAGACGCGACCTGACAAACACATATACGGAAGGAAATACCACACAAAGATTTCGTACTTCATATTCCCTTGATGGGAACTGACACAACAGACAAGAGACAGACCAGAGAAGATCTGCACGTCGCACTTTTGCTAATATTCTGGACGGTAGTTACAGTAGCAGTGGCATATGCTGTATCCTGCATACATGAATGAATGTGGGAATATTTTGCAGGTGTGATTTCGTCATTGTTGATTCAAGTTCGGTATTCTTCATGGAAGAGAGAGAGAGAGAGAGAGAGAGAGAGAGAGAGAGAGATATACTTTCTATTGAGGGAAAAGGCGATGAAAATAGGTAAACTTGTGCCCCCTTTTCCTTTTTTTAGACTATTGAAGGCCCGAAAAAGAGAAAATGTTAAAGGAGAAGGGCTAATTTCTTCTGTAATTTTCAAAAGTAAAAAAAACGTTCAGTAACACTTTTTATTCCAGACCAAGTGAGACTTAATACACACACACACACACACACACACACATATATATATATATATATATATGTGTGTGTGTGTATATATATATATATATATATATATTATTATTAAGGCTGACAAATTATATAAACTCCCGAGCTTCAAACGAACTTGTTCTTTTTTCACAAAAAACAGTTATACTTAAATAATACCCAAGCTGTGAGAATATTACATACCTCCCAGACGGCAATATATATGAACGTCGAATATCCAAAGTTCTCTTACTTAACACTCAAAACAAAACTGGGTGATTACTTGATATAAACTCTTACCTCGGTTCTCAGTCAGGGATTACGAGCAAGCACTATCAGGAAATACTGGTAATCGAAATAATAGGCTATACACTTTACAAAAAAATTATAGAAACGCTTATTTCACTGAAAATTTATTTATAATCATATTTAGTTTTGATAATTAATGAAAATACTTGTCACTTCAACACTCTAATGATTGAAACACTGAAAGAAATTTACATAAATGTAACTGTTATACTTACATCTTTTGGCTCACAGGAGGTTACCTAATAGGTGAGCAAAGTAAAGACACGTCACTGTTTTACCTAAATATTATAGTGCCAGTTAGAAAAAAAAAAAACATGTGAACCAAGAACTTACATTACCCCCCTAGACTTGATTTACCATACATTAATTCTCACTAAAGTTTGAACAACACTATGCGCAATATACGTTGGGTAAAAACTTCTTCATGTTTGAAAGGGACCAAACTTGATGTGCTTGAGAAGAGAGAGGACGTTAGGTCTTTCAAAGGGATAGGCTGTATCACTTCTTCTGCTTATGCATTACTGGGGGCTTTATATATGGACTTATCTATCCAAGAGTCTTTCAGTTCAGCCTACTGTAAGTTTGGGGGCCAGGGCTATGGCAAAAAGTTTGCCAATGAGTCAAGCAGCGGATGAATTCCAAGTAACATAGCGAGGCAACTCTCTCTTAACTATAACTGCCCACCTGCCTCTCGACAATAAACAACGAGTAATTCTAATTCGCGTATTTCATGCACATTCTAACCAGGTGGAAATTACATAAATACAAAAATACATAAGCCCTCGTGTTCATACCTCATATGGGTCATACAGGATACCTAAACAAGTTACATAATACTTTGTAATGAAATAAGTGAAATAAAAAGGTAATTCTTAAAATAACGTAAATTTACTTATACTGTGTTGAAAGAAAAATACAACTAAATTAATTACGAAAGTCATATGTAATTCATATACCTCATGGTGTGGTTATATATATATAAATATATATTTATATATATATATATATATATACATATATATATATATATATATGTATGTATGTATATGTATATGTATATGTATATGTATAGGTATATATATATATATATATATATGTATGTATGTATATGTATATGTATATGTATAGGTATACTATATATATATATACTGTATATATATATATATATATATGTTGTATATGCGTTTGTATTGGCTATAAACACAGTATATTTACATGATTTATATATATGTTTATATATATATATATATATATATATAAATAAATATTATATATACGTATATATATATATATATATATACATATATATTATATATATATATATATATATATTGAATTCACTGTAATCACATCGCCATAATTTCATTGCAATAATTACATTTTGGTACTTACATCTCATGCCTTTTCACCGCAATAAAAATACATCGCAATATATCACATCGTATGTAATTTCATCGTCTTGAATTTTTATAGATAAGAAATTTTTAGTTGTTTTATGCTTTTCATGATTGTGTTTATATTAACCACGAAAATTTTTATTTTAAAAATGAAAAACAAATATTTAGGAGGTGAAGCCCCAATTAATTCGCTGAATGACCGATGCCACCCTTCACAGGCATTGTTTGTCTTAAAAGTATATAATTTAGCAACATCGAAGAAATTCCAAAGATCATGATCAAAGCGAGGCGGTCGACATATTAAGCGACGGTTTGGCCGTCCAATCCACGTATCCTCAAAGTAATCTAAGACAGACTTGGCTTCTTCGGGAAAATCAGTATTGTCAATTAAATGTTCAAAAGAGGTAACCACATTTTCGACAGGAACAAATGCAATGGCGGCTATCATACGCATTTTTAATGTAAATTCAGCATCACTCTCGTACAACTGTTGCAGGCCATTTGATTGTATAGATCGAAATAAACACTTTTAGAAATGAAAAAAGCAACCTTGTTGATCTGAATTAGGAAAAGCTGCTTTAAAAGCATCAATGGCTGCACGTTTAAAATCAGTCATAATTTTGCTTGGTGATAAGGTTGGCTCTAAACCTTTTAGTTCTGACAAAAGCTTATTATAACTCTCCTCACTTTTGTTGGTCATTAAAATAAAAACAAGAGGCAAAACGTCATCATTCATGATACCATGTATTGAGTAGAGT
>NC_090734.1:108394247-108396747 GCF_036898095.1 Palaemon carinicauda | reverse complement strand
GGCTCCCTCCGTCCCTGCGGGGATTACAGGTGCCTGAATATGCAAACAGAATTGGATCCCTATCCCCCTCCCAAACATTGCCGACGTGACCTCCTACCTGCACTAAGCAAAGGTTTTCTCCACGCTCGATCTCCTCAAGGGGTATTATCAGGGTGCCTATGAACCCAGAAGACATCCCCAAGACTACCATCACCATTCCGTTTGGTACATACACTCTCAATTACTCTTGTTTTGCCCTTCGTAATGCTGGGGATACTTTTCAACGTCTCATGGATAGCATCTTAGGGGACCTCCTCTTCTGTGTATGTTATGCGGACAACATACCTCTTGGTGCATGTCTTCACTCGACAGTCTGACGCCTGGTCCTCCCATTAACGCCGATATCTCTCCTCCGTGGCTGAATACAATTGCACCATTCAACATGTTGCTGGGAAAATGAATCTCGTTGCCGATGCCGTGTCAAGAAACAGGTTGGCTGCCATTCAATTGGGATTGGATTACAATGCCTTGGCTGAAGCCCAATGACAGGATCCAGAGTATCAAGCATGTAGGACATCCTGCAAATTCTTCCATTGGGAAGACGTCCCTCTCGACGACTCCAATACTACCCTCCTCTGTGACGTCAGTACTGGTAGACCGCGAACTTGGATTCCTGGTCTCATTCGCAGACAGATGTTTGATTTCATTCATGGCCTTTCACATCCCTCGTACCATTCTACTGCACAGCTGCTGAAGACGAAGGTCATTTGGCACGGCATTTCCAAGGATGCTAAGGGTTGGGTCCGCGCCTGTATTTCTTGCCAAACTTCCAAAGTACATCAACACACGGATTCAGGAGTGGGCACATTTCTTCAACCTCAGCGTCATTTCGCCCACATTCATGTCGACATTGTAGGCCCCCTACAAACATCACAAGGATATCGTTACCTGTTTACCATCATCGACCACTCCACTCATTGGCCTGAAGCCATTCCCATGGAAACTGCATGTTCGCCTCATGTAAATTTGCCTTACTCTCAGGATGAATTGCAAGATTTGGTATCCCTGAGCAAATTACTTCTGACAGGAATACCACTTTCACCTCTCAATTTTGGACATCATTGGTGAATCTTCTGGGTATCACCCTACATCAGAAAACTGCATACAACCCGACTGCCAATGGAATGGTTGTACGTTTTCATCGCATCCTCAAAGCAGGTTTTGATGTCCCGCTGCAAAGACTCCAACTGGTTTTACTCAGCTTCCCTGGGTCCTTGTGGGATTAAATACGCCCTGGACATCTTGGCAGCGGAAATAGTGTATGGCGACCTGTTGGTCATCCCCTGCCAAATTTCTCCATTCTGCAACCTCCACACACGATCTCCAGTGCATACGCCACGTTGTTGGAAAATTTACTCCATATCGCCAGACTAACAAGACCTCAGCGAAGCATCACATACCGACAGACTTGCACTCTGCAACACACGTCTACCTACGCAACGACACTAGCAAGCCACCGCTAACGCCACCTCACATGGGCCCTTTCCTTGTGATCCGACGCAGTCCGAAAGCATTCCTACTAAACATTCGTGGCAAAGAAGACTGGGCCTCAATTGATCGTCTAAAACCTGCTTATCTCCTGCTAGATGACCCACCTACAGTTCGCCTCTCTAGATCAGAGCACCCTATTTATTATGTAAAGTATGTCATATTTAGGGGGGAGCCATGTACCAACCGTGTGTCACACGATCGTACATAGTAATAACATTTCTCTTTTTCTGTATATATTATCGTTTGTATCTTCGCTCTCCCCTCGCACTGACAGCGACTTGTATCAACCTGTCTGTTTTTCTTACCATTAACTGTTAACAGAACTGGTTGGACATGAAATAACCTGTTATATTCTATGGCCTTCTTGCTCGGACTTGATGTATATATAAACTGGATGTTCTGTAATAAAGTTACTCAGTTGCTTTAATCTTGCCTTTTGAGTCAGCCTCTCTCGGCCCGTCACAGTAGGTTACAGATGAGGTGAACTGAGGGAACAATTTTTCATTGCTTTCATTTATTTTAAGGATACAGAACAGTCGAACTGCAGTGAACTATTACATTCAGGTATTTGTCATTCATATTCGTCTTTCTTCAATTTAGTTGCATGAAATTTTATAGAAAAGGAATAATGTTAGATAAAGAAATAAATGAGATGTTTCCTATTTAAATCTAAACAAATTAGTAGCTACCTAATAACTAATAGTGCAATGTTACTAGTGTAACATTACTATAGACGTACTGATGTGACATCAACAGTGAATAATTCGTTTAAATTTTGCCGATGAATTGTATATATTTTCTTGCTTCTTGATTTATTACCACATTTACCAATTAGGTTACAGTAATATTTTCATAGCGCAATTGCAATGATTTGCCTATATTTTACAATTGATTTAATCCAGTATTTTACTATTTACATGCAATAATTTGTCTAAATCTCGCTATTGGTTCCAAACCGTTTTACAGTAAC
>NC_090734.1:108376747-108389247 GCF_036898095.1 Palaemon carinicauda | reverse complement strand
TCCAATGTTAAAGCTTAACATTCTCATTACTCAACCAATCTAATATTCCAACGTTAAAGATTAAAATTTTCACTACTTCACCAATATAAAATTCCAACGTTAAAGCTCAACATATCATTACTTCACCAATCTAAAAATCCAACGTTAAAGCTTAACATTTTGATCACTTCACTAATCTAAAATTCCAAAGTTAAACCTTAACATTTTCATTACTTCAATTATCTATAATTCCAACGTTAAAGCTTAACATTTCCATTACTTCACCAATGTAAAAGTCCAATGTTCAAACTTAAGATTCTTATTACTTCACTAATCTGAAATTCCAACGTTAAAGCTTAACCTTTTCATTACTTCACCAGTTTAAGATTCCAACGTTAAAGCTCAATATTTTCATTGCTTCAACAATCTAAAATTTCAACGTTAAAGCTTAACATTTTCATTACTTCACCAGTTTGAAATTCCAACGTTGAAGCTTAACATTGTCATCACTTCACCGGTTTATAATTCCAACGTTAAAGCTTTACATTTTCATTACTTCACCAGTTTAAAATTCCAACGTTAAAGCTTTACATTTTCTTTACTTCACCAGTTTAAAATTCCAACGTTAAAGGTTAACATTTTCATTACTTCACCTATCTAAAATTCCATCGTTAAAGCTTAACATTTTCATTACTTCTCCAGTTTAAAATTCCAACGTTAAAGCTTAACATGTTCATTAATTGACCAATCTAAATCTAAAATTCCAACGTTAAAACTTAACATTTTCATTACTTCTCCCAATTTACGATTCCAACGTTAAGGCTTAACATTTTCATTACTTTACCAACCTAAAATTCCAACGTTAAGGCTTAACATTTTCATTACTTCAGAAATCTACAATCTCAGCGTTAAAGCTTTCTTTTTCATTACTCCACCAATCTAAAATTCCAACGTTAAAGCTTAATATATTCTTTAATTCACCAGTCTAAAATTTCAACATTAAAGCTCAACATTTTCATTACTTCACCAATCTAGAATTCCAAGTCAAAGCTTGACATTTGCCTTAATTCACTAATCTAAAATTCCATGGTCATAGCTTATCATTTTCATTACTTTACCAATCTGAAATTCCAATGTTAAAACTTAACATTTTCTTTACTTCACCAATCTAAAATTCCAACATTAAAGCTTAACATTTTCATTACTTCATCAATCTACAATTTCAATGTTGAAGCTTAGCATTTTCATTAATTTACTAATCTAAAATTCCAACGTTATAGCTTAACATTTCCATTAGTTCACCAATCTACGATTCCAACTTTAAAGCTTAACAATTTCATTACTTCACGAATATAAAATTACAACGGTATATCTTAACATTTTCATTAATTCACTAATCTATGTTTCCAACGTTAAAACTTAACATTTTCATAACGTCACTAACCTTAAATTCCAACATTATAGCTTAACATTTTCATTACTTCACTAATCTAAAATTCCAACGTTAAAACATTATATTGTCATTTTTTCACCAATCTCAAATTCCAACATTAAAGATTAAATTTTTCATTACTTCACTAATATAAAATTCCAGCATTAAAGCTTAACATTTTCATTACTCCACCAATATTAAATTCCAACTTAAAGCTTAACATTTTTCATTACTTCACCAGTTTAAAATTCCAATGTAAAAGCTTAACATTTTCATCACGTAATCAATATAAAATTCCAACGTTAAAGCATAACATTTTCATTACTTCACCAATCTGAAATTCCAGTGTTGAAGCATAAAAGTTTCATTATTCCCCGATCTAAAATCCCAATCTTAAAGCATAACATTTTCTTTAGTTCACCAATATAAAATTCCAACGTTAAAGCTTAACATTTTCATTACTTCTCAAATCTAAAATTCCAACGGTAAAGGTTAACATTTTCATTACTTCACCAATCCAAAATTCCAACGTAAAGCTTAACATTTTCATTACTTCACCAATCTACAAATTCAGCGTTAAAGCTTAACATTTTCATTACTTCAACAATATAAAATTAAAATGTTGAGGCTTCCATTTCCATTAATTCATCATTCTAAAATTCCAATGTTAAAGCTTAACATTTTCAATACTTCAACAATGTAAAATGCCAACGTTAGAGCTTAACAGTTTCATTACTTCACCAATCTAGAATTCCAACGTTAAAGCTTAACTTTTTTATAACTTCACCAATCTAAAATTCCAACGTCGGAGCTTAACATTTTTATTACTTCACCAATCTAAAATTCCAACGTTAAAACTTAACATTTTCATTACTTTACCAATCTACTATTCCAATGTTAAAGATTAACATTTTCATTACGTCACTTATCTACAATTCCAACATTAAAGCTTCACATTTTCATTACTTCACCAATTACAATTTCAATGTTAAAGCTTGACGTTTTCATTACTTCATCAATATGTAATTCCAACGTTAAAGCTCAGCATATACATTACTTTACCAATCTAAAATTCCAACTTAAAGTTCAACAATTTCATTACTTAACCAATCTACAATTCCAAAGCGACAAAAGGGAATTTATAATATATTGGTCGTTTATGTATGAAACTCCCTTCATCTGGTGAGATACATTTTTTTTCTTTTTTTTTTACGAGGTTTAATGAAGCTTTGTATTCTGGCAAGGATCACCAATCTATTTTCTCGTTCACGAAGTTAGTAAACAACCCTCTTGACTAAACTTTTTCTTGTTTACGAGTTTTGTTAAACATAGCCTACTGAGGTTCAACAGCCTTTTTTTTATAGGTGAGGTTTAGCAAATCTCTCTTGTAAATGCCATTAAAACTCTGTCTCTCTTCGGATATTGACTTATTCTCCTTTTTAGGTTGACGAATTTTCCAAAGTGGGTCGGAGACGATGCTTTTGAGGTAGGTGTATTTTTCTAAACATTAGGTCTTTTTCATATTCTAACTTAAATAAAAACAAAATTTTCTTTTTTTTTTTTTTTGGGGGGGGGGGTCTATCGTAATTCATTAGTAATGTTAATTATTACCGTTTTTAAAAATGGGTGAATACTTTGATATTTTTTTTTTTTTGAACAAGAATTTTCTCTGATGAATAATGCTTTATTACGTTCATAGCAAATTATGCAATTTAGACTTTTCATGATATGATTATTCTACCAGATTCCAACTATTCGCAAGTTTTACTTTTTTTGCAATGCTTAGACCTAAAAAAATGAGTTCTCAGTTTCATATATATTTTATTTTAATTTTGAATTATTTGAAAAATTTAGTTTTTCTTATTTAAAAAAAAAAGTCTCAAATTTATAGTGAAAATATAGTTCATGCATTTGTTTACTGTTTGAGTTTTTCTATTAGGATTATTATTGGTGCTTCCTTCCTGTAGCATACAATTGCGTTTTTTATAATCATTTATTAGAAAATAATAATTTTTATATAGTATAGATGTTTAAAATATGTACTATACTGATATCTCGAGAAGCTGTGGTCATGGAAAGATTGGCTAATTAACTAACTAAAAACATAAAAAAATGTATTCCTTAAAAATCAGATAAATATTATCAGGGAAGGATTTTACTTTTCCATAAGCGCAAGGATTTACAAGCCTGTTTTTGCTCAGTTACTATAGAATGGCTACGTTTATGAGAGAGAGAGAGAGAGAGGAGAGAGAGAGAGAGAGAGAGAGAGAGAGAGAGAGAGAGAGAGAGAGAGAGAGAGAATGTTTATTTCAAAGCAACCCTTTAGAGAGAGAGAGAAAGAGAGAGAGAGAGAGAGAGAGAGAGAGAGAGAGAGAGAGAGAGAGAGAGAGAGAGAGAGAGAGAGAGAGAGAGAGTTTATTTTAACCCAACCCTAAAGAGAGAGAAAGAGTGTGTCTTATTGGCTTATTCTATGTTTGGGTTCCCCCAAGTCCCTCAGTGTGAGGCACATCGTATATCCACCAGAGAGCTGGTAATGCATCCTCCGATGTATTTTACATCTTCCAATCTTGAATAGTCTGGCAGGTATCTTAGTGTTTATCGAGTTTATTCTTAAACACATCTACGGTCACTCCTGATATGTTTCTTAGATGAGCTGGCAGTGCATTAAATAGTCGCTGCATTATCGATGTTGGTGCGTAGTGGATTAATGTCCTCTGTGCATTCCTTAGTTTTCCTGTTATAGTTTTGGACACTATTAATCTACCCAGGCTTGCTCTTTCTAATATTTTTAGCTCCATGATGTTTTCAGTAATTCCTCCGATTTTCTTCCATGCTTATATTATCATATAGCGTTCTCTTCTCATGTCTAGACTGAACAATTTTAAAGATTGCAGTCTTTCCCAGTAGTCAAGGTCCTTAACTTCTACTATTCTAGCGGTAAAGAACCTTTGTACACTCTATTTGCGCAATATCCTTTTGGTAGTGTGGGTACCATATCACATTGCAGTACTCGAGTGTACTACGTACATAGGTTTTGTACAGCATAATCATGTGTTCAGGTTTTCTTGTTTTAAAAGTGTCTGAATAGCATTCCCATTTTTGCTTTACAATTAGCCAACAGTTTTGCTCTTTGGTCGTTGCATAACATATTCCTGTTTAACATTACACCGAGATCTTTAATTGCTTCCTTGTTTTTGATTGTCTTGTTATTAGGTCCCCTGTATGCATATACCATTCTTTCTCTGTTTCCATACTGATTCGAATTGATCGGAGTTAAATACCATCCTATTTATCTCAATCCATACATATATTTTGTTTAGATCTCTTTGTAAAGAGTTCCTATCTTCATCACAAGTAATTTCTCTACTTATTCTTGTTTCATCGGCAAAACTTCTCACTACAGAGTCTTTAACATTACAGTCTATGTCTGAGATCATAATAACAAACAGTAGTGCAGCTAATACCGTACCCCGGGGCACGCCAGATATTACCTGAGCTTCATCTGATTTCTCGTCATTTGCAATCACTATCTGTTTTCTGTTTTGTAGAAATTCTTTTATCCATTTTCCTATCTTTCCCACAATATTTGCTTTCTCATTTTTTTTTCTATTATATTAGGATCTACCTTGTCAAGGCTTTGCAAAATGTAGATAGACCAAATCTGTTTCTTTTTTATTTATATTCTTAAATATGTTTTCATAGTGTGCTATCAGTTAGGTTTGTGTACTTTTTCCGGGCATAAAACCGTGTTGACCTATATTAAACAAATTATGTTAAACCAATTGATTTATTATTTTCTTTATTACTCTTTCAAACAGTTTCATAATAAGTGATGTTAGACTAACAAGTCTATAACTGCTTGCCTCCAGTCTTGATCCACATTTGAAAATAGGGGTTATATATGCTCATTTATGTTTAACATATATCTCGCTCATAGAGAGAGAGAGAGAGGAGAGAGAGAGAGAGAGAGGAGAGAAGAGAGGAGAGAGAGAGAGAGAGAGAGAGAGAGAGAGTTGTTTGGCATTGCCTTTGGTTGTAAGTGATTTTTCAAAATTCCAAAATGAAATTATAATGCCAATTGTCACGACCCTTGTCGGGTCGTTGTGCAAGTTCTTATTGCACGAATAGGGAGGCCAGTGATGTTTTTTATATCCGTCTTAAAATTGCTCAGTGGTAACGAAAACACTTGGGAAATCTAAACAATATTTACTAACAACAATTTTTCTGAAATTCAACCTTGTGACTACCTAACAATTTAACAACTTAACACTAAGCAAATAAAATTTAATGATTAACAAATAGCTACATGAACATTTGAACCAATTAATAATTGAATTGATAATTAACACTCAACTATTAATGACAATATTCCCCAACAAGAAATAACACTCTCAACGAGAGAGAGTCAAATAATATTTAATTTACTAAACACATAATATGGATAATTAATAAAATCCCCTGAAGGGCAACAACACACACTCAACTAAAGAGAGTCAAAGAAAAAAAAACATAAAAACTAAAAAAAAAAAAAAAACACTAAATGCATGAATTTTCTCACACTCTTTGAGGCTGGAAAAAGACCACTCCCACAGCTCCAAATAAGGTAGCGGAACCAACGGCAATCTGCTACTGTAGGGAGTACAGCTCCGTAGGATCCCTCATAAAAGTGAGGAAATGGAGTCCCAATCTTAAAAAAAAAGATTAAAGATGGCTACCACCTGGCAGCTGTATCCCTAAATAACTCCAATGAGCTCCAAGGCTCGTGCGGCTGACCACCTCAAGGCCGGGATCTGTGCGTCGGCCCTGTGGATGCAGAAGAGAAAACACAGGAACGGCAAAACTCCGCAGGTAGCAGAAATGCACCTGATAAAAGACGTTGGATATTGGTGTTGCATTCCTCGTAAAAGCCCCACAAGCCAGCTGCTGAAGTGTGTCTTGGAAACCTGGAGCTACGACTGTCCACTTTAGCGAACGAGTTCCTCGCTGGTAAACACTGGTGTCTCTTCCCCGCCAAGGACTCGGAAAACACAGAAAAGAAAACAAAGCGTTAAACTAGACACAAAAATTATAAAATGGGCAGGTAGGAGGTTAAACCTGCACTTCAACAGAAAAAAAACTTTAAATTTACAAATACAGACTTATAAATTAGAATTTTTACACAAATTTTATATAAAACAAATAAATGCAGAAAAAAGCTTGACAAAAGTCAAATAAAAAATTACATTAATCCATAATACCAATGAAATTGAAACTATCAGTATAATATGATTTAGCTTATTCCTTAGCATAATAGTAAAAAAAAAAAAATATGCTACGGAATGCTCAAAATGCTTTTCTTTGTTATTTAGCATTCGTTTTTCTTTCTATCTTCATATTGACTCTTTGTAGATACACTGCAAAAGAACTGACTTCTTCATCCTAACCTATGAGTAATGCATTTCAAATGGAATTCTCTCTCCTAGATTATTTTAAAAAGTTTTGATTTAATTTGAATTTTATGAATGTATCTTTATATATATTTTTTTTTTTTTTTGGGGGGGGGGGGGCTTTAACATATCTTTTGACGCATGAAAGTATAAAGTACAGTATATTTTTTTTTTCTGGAATTATAACAAACATATATGGCTGTATAAATAATGACTATGCTACATTCATATATGAAAGCTAATATAACTTTAATTTATTACATATAAACCATACAACTGTTTATACAAATCAAAGACCAGTACAGGAATTAAAGTGAGTGTAAAGCAATATATCAGAGCATGTGAGACTTGTCTGGTTATGGGTAAACCAAATCAGGTGATCCTTTATTTGAGTTAGTAATTGATGTGGTAGGTCCCTTACCCAAAACTAAAACAGGTTACGTATATTTACTAACTCTCATGGAGAGAGCCTCTCGCTTTCCTAAAGCTATACCTATGAGGCCTATTACTTCCAAAGCTGCTTTTGAGAAATTAATGGATTTTTTTTTTCCAGTTATGGTCTCCCTCGTGTAATTCATACTGACTGTGGGATGAATTTCACGAGTAAGGTATTTAGGGGTAAGTGTGCTGAACTGGCCATTCAGAATGTTACTAGCTTACCTTATCGCCCTGGGAGTCAAGGAGTGGTGGAAAGGTTCCACCAGACTCTCAAGTCTGTCCTGATGAAACGTTCTTATGATCATGATAGTGACTGGGACAAAGCCCTCCCTTTTGCCCTCTTTGCTATCAGGAATTACCCTAACACTTCCACTGGTTTAGCTCCTTTTGAGTTGGTATTTGGGCACAAGGAGCGTGGACCATTGGAAATTGTTTTTAAACTGCTCAAGTCCAACTGGAGGGAGGAAATAAATGTGAAAAGGTTTGTGGAAGACTTGAAGGGAAGAATGGTTAGTGCCTTGAAGTTTGCCAGGGAAAATTTGGAACAGTCCCAGCCAGTCAGTAAGGAAAAACAACTTTAACATAAAGGTAAAGGTGCGGTCATTTGAACCTGAGGAGTTAGTTTTTGTGCTGAGTATGGACCTAGATAGTTTTCTCAAACAAAGATATAAGTGCCCTTGGAAAGTTTTGAGGAAGCTGAAATTGAAGGTCCCGGTTCAAGCCATAAATGTAAAATATTCCATGTTAATCATTTGAAACCTTATTTTGGTAAGCAAGGTGTCCATTAGCGATAGTATCCGAGCCTGTGTCTGTGGTATTGGATGTGTCTCCCGAGGACTCTGACGAGTTAGGGTGTCAGTTTCCTTTGGATGCATTGGGTAAAAATAGGGAGAATTTGAAAATGTTAAGAAATAGGAGAGAGCATTTAGATGTTAACAAACGGGAAGATGTACTTAATTTAATTTTAATCCTTTTTCAGATATTTTTCAGGATTCTTCAGGTATGACAAATATTCTAAGTCATGATGTTGATGTAGGTCATGCTTTCCCTGTGAAGCAGAGTCCTTACCGTTTGAACCCCGTAAAGTGAGACTTAGTCAGTAAAGAGATAGAGTATATGTTGAAACATAACCTTATTCGACCATCTGTAAGTCCCTGGAGTTCTCCTATTGTATTAGTAAAGAAATCAGACGGTATGTTTCTCATGTGTATGGACTACCGCAAAGTGAACGCCCATACGAAAAATGATTCTTTTCCTCTCCCTCGTATTGATGATTGTCTTAATCGGGTTGGTTCTGCCAAATTTATTTCTATGTTGGATCTTTTATAGGGTTATTGGCAGGTTTCTTTGTCCGACTGACGTGAAATGTCAGCCTTTGTCACTCTGTTTGGCCTATACGAGTGTGAGGTTATGCCTTTTTGAATGAAAAATGCTGCATGTACTTTTCAAAGGCTCATGAATAGGGTAGTTTGTGGTTTAAAAGCAGTGGAAATTTATATTGATGACTTGGTAGTATATACAGTAGTAATGACTGGGATACCCACATGCTAAAGTTATGTAAGGTTTTTGAAGCCCTTTGTTTTGCAGGGATAGTTGTTGATTTGGTTAAGTGTGAACTGGGTCAGGTCAATGTTTGTTATCTGGGTCATAAGGTTGGTTTGGGTCATGTGGCTCCGAAACAAGTTAATCTCGAGGCCATTATAAATTTGAAAAGGCCTGGTAATGTTAGAGAGGTAAGAAGAGTGCTGGGCATGACGGTTTATTAACGCAGATTTGGGCGTAATTACTCTGATCTTGCTCACCCCTTTACTAGTTGATAAGAAAAAGGGAAAAAGATTCTGGAGGTGGTATCAGTGTGGAGAATCTTTTGATAAACTTACATCAATGTTAATTACTAACCCCATTTTGACTTGCCCAGATTTTCAGAAGCCTTTTATTATAGCAGTAGATGCTAGTGACATTGGCATTGGAGGTTTCCTCTTTCAGTGAAAGGAGGACAATGTTCATCCTGTGTTTTACTATAGCAAAAAAACTTCTGGCAGCTGAAAAACGTTACTCCACAATAGAAAAGGAAGCTTTCTTTGGTACGAACTCTTAACTATTTCAAGCCGTAAGTGACAAATTTTTCTTTCCCGATTGAGATATGGACGGATAACAATATACTGGTTTTCATCGAGCAGATGAAGGAAGCAAACCAGAGGATTTTGCGCTAGGCCCTTTTTCTGCAAGAGTTCAATTTGATTGTAAAATATGTTAAAGGGACTGACAACAAAATTCCTGATACACTTTCTAGAATTCAGTGTAGTAGATTGATCCTTCTCATACGCCAGCTTGCTCGTTTCTCTATTTAAGGTTGCAAGAAAAAAAAATTGTTAGGATGTAGATCTGTTTAAAACAGCTTTGTAGATAAAGTTCAGTTTTTCTTTGATTGGTAAATACTCTAGTGTTTTCTAAAGGTTCCCCTAAATTAATTATTGGTTTGTTCCGATATAATAAGATTTTTTATTGTACATTATACATGACTTTTCGGGCTATGATGCCGGTGTATTTTAAATTAAGGTGTGTGTCTGTGGACGTACTGGTAGGTATATATAGGTTTAGTTATGTCTTTTTCCATAAAGTTGGAGAGGTTTGACGAGGTAAGGTAATATTAAAGCTTTAAAATAATGGTAAGCTATATAAAGCTCTTCGTTTGTACTCTTTTAGTGGTACTTTCTGTTTGGTATTAGGTTATTATGTATCAATATTGGTTCTTACTCTACAGGTGTACTTCCATTTGTATATATAAAAAAAATGATAATTTTTCTGTTTAAAAAAAAAATTCTTCGGGGAGGAAGGTATAATGGATTAACGTAATTTTTATTTCTATCAGCCTTGTTTCTACATTTATTTCTTTTATGTAAAAATTCTCTTTTATTAGACGATATTTGTAAATTTAAAGTTTTTTTCTGTTCAATTGCTGGTTTAACCTCCTTCCCGCTCATTTTAATTTATAAGTGTCTTCTTTAACGCTTTGCTTTCTTTTCGGTGTTTTCCGAGTCCTTGGAAGGCAACAGACACCGGTGTTTGCCAGTGAGGAACTCGTTCGCTAAGTGAACAGTCTAGATCTAAGGCTTCCCGGACCTACTGCACCTGCAGGCTAAATTGAGCCTTTTGAGGATTGTGCCACCCACTGTTGACGGCTTTTAGGAGGACTCTGGAAAGGCACTACCGTCGACGCATCCTCGTCATGACCAGCTGTGGGACCCGTAGAGCTCGTGGGGATACGCAGGGAAACAGTGGCCAGGTAGGAACTTTGATCACCCATTTTTATTGATTTGGGGATATATTTCCCTGCCTTTGGAGAGGAGTTCTACGGAGCTGTAGTGTGCCTGTGGAGCTGCTATCTTATTTTGAGCTGTGGGTGTTGATTTCTTCAGGTTCACAGAGTGTTGAGAGATTTTAGGTATTTAGTGTTTTTGTTTAATTATTTACATTATTTAACTCTCTCTAGTTCAGAGTGTTTCCCATCGGGGAATGTTATTGTAGTTACCCATTTGAGGGATTAATTATTATTTGACTCTCCCCCTTTGAGTGTGTGGTTTCCCGTTGGGGAATATTGTTATTGTTGGGTAAGTGATAATTGTTAATTATTAATTGGTTAAAATGTTTATTAGTTATTTATTAACCATTAATTGTTATTTGTTTAGTGTTAAGTTGTTAAATTGTTAGGTAGTCACAAGGTTGGCTTTTCAGAAGAATTGTTGCTGATAAATATTGTTAAGTTTTCCCAAGTGTCCTCGTTACCGCTGGCCAATTTTACTAAGGATATTTACACTATCACTCTCCTCCCTATTCGTGCAATAAGAACTTGCACCATGACCTGACAAGGGTCGTGACAGTTGGTAATGATAGCTTAATCCAACCAAAGGGTGAAAATTTGTTTATTAAGTAAATCAAACCAGTTTCCTACAAGATAAATTAAATTTCAGGTAAACGAAAAGTACTTAATTAGTACCATTATATGTGTAATCAATGTGTTAAGACAAGATTGGATTCCAGCAATGGTACATACCTGAGAATATATTCATAATTAGTACTGTATTTGACATCCTATAATCGTAACCCATTTAATGGTTATACAATATATTGTCATATAAAATTTTACATATTCTTATAACTTCATTAAGATACTATCACTAGACAGTACTATATTTGACCCCTCTCTCTGGTTGCGGCTCATTTTCCATTTGCCTATACATACAAGAAATAGTCTGGATTATTCTTTACATATTCTGCTCTGACAACACTGAGATTACCAAACAATTCTTCTTCGTCGTTCAAGGGTTAACTAATCTACCTTAACTGTTCGGTGGCTAATATCGCCTTGGTAACGGTGGAAGAGATTCTTTACCTATGGCAAGCAGCTCCTCTAGGAGAAGGACATTCCAAAATTAAACTATTGTTCTCTAGTCTTGGGTAGTGCCATAGACTCTGTACTATGGTCTTCCACTCTGTTGGGTTGGAGTTCTCTTGCTTGAGGGTAGACTCCAGAATACTATTCTGTCTTATATCTCTTCCTCTTGTTTTTTTTTCTTAATATTTATAGATTATTCATGAAAGGCCACGGTTCTTAAAATATCTTATTTTAATGATTCATTACTTTTCTTCTAGTATATTTTTTCCTTGTTTATTTTCCTTACTTGGCTATTTTCCATATTGGGCGTATAGCTTAGCTAACATCATCAACAACAACAACATCAACAACAACAATAACAATAATGATAATAATAGCACAATTATAAACTCTGCCGTGAGCAAATAATCGATACAAATGAAACAGTCGAGGATCGTAATAAAAGATTCTAATCTCACATGCAGTGTAGAATAAGAAAAAATAATATTTTATCTTTGAGGTATTTTATACAGTTTAATACTTTATAACATAACCAACAACATGCTTAATTAAAATCAAAAGATATCTGATGCAATATCGCTTTCAAATTACACTAAACATTCATTTGAAATATAAAAAAAAACTAAAAAAAAACATTACTCAATATGTAATTTCTCTCTTCTTCGGATGTAAATCCTTCAACCTTGAGGAGGAATCACTTATGTTTTCTTATTCCTCTTGGAAGAAGAGAGCAGTCCCCCCCCCCCCTATCACACCCCCCCCCAACCCACCACCCCACCCCGTGCAAAGTTAAGTTAAGCAAGTAATCTCGAGACTTTGCGTGACTGAC
>NC_090734.1:108369247-108371747 GCF_036898095.1 Palaemon carinicauda | reverse complement strand
CATGTTTTATTTCACTATTCTCACCAGAGAAGACACATGGCTATGTTTGCCAAACACACAGAGAGAGAGAGAGAGAGAGAGAGAGAGAGAGAGAGAGAGAGAGAGAGAGAGAGAGAGAGAGAGAGAGAGAGAGAGAGAGAGAGAGAGCTTTATTGCCTTATTGCCTTATTTCATGTTTCGGTTTCCCCAGGTCCCTCAGTGTGAGGCACCTTGTATATCCACCAGAGAGTTGCTAATGCATCTTCCGGTGTATTTTGCATCTTCCAGTCCTGGATGGTCTGGGATGCATCTTAGGTTTTTATCAAGCTTATTCTAAAACACATCTACGCTCACTCCTGATGTGATTCTTAGATGAGCTGGCAGCACATTAAATAGTCGCTGCATTATCGATGCTGGTGCATAGTGGATTAATGTCCTGTGTGCCTTCCTTAGTTTTCCTGGTATATTTTTTGGCACTATTAATCTACCTCTGCTTGCTCTTTCTGATATTTTTAGCTCCATGATGTTTTCAGTAATTCCTTTTATTTCCATCCATGCTTGTATTATCATATAGCGTTCTCTTCTCCTTTCTAGACTGTATAGTTATAAAAATTGCAGTCTTTCCCAGTAGTAGATTTCCTTAATTTATTCTATTCTAGCAGTATAGGACCTTTGTACACTCTCTATTTGTGCAATATCCTTTTGGTATTGTGGGTACCATATTACATTTCAGTACTCGAGTGTACTACGTACATTTAGCCAACATTGTTGCTATTTGGACGTTGCATAACATATTCCTATTTAACATTACACCAAGGTCTTTAATTGATTCCTTGTTTGTGGTTGTCTCGTTATTAGGTCCCTTGTATGCATATACAATTCCTTCTCTGTTTCCATAATTTATTGATTCGAATTTAAATACCATCCTATTCATTGCCGCCCACTCATATATTTTGTTTAGACCTCTTTGTAGTGAGTTCCTATCTTCATCACAAGTAATTTCTCTACTTATTCTTGTGTCATCTGCAAAACTACTCAATACAGAGTTTTCAACATCATAGGGTATGTCTGAGATCATAATAACAAACAGCAGTGCAGCTAATACCGTACCCTGTGGCACGCCAGATATTACCTGAGCTTCATCTGATTTCTCGTCATTTGCAACCACTATCTTTTTTCTGTTTTGCAGGAATTCTTTTACCCATTTTCCTATCTTTCCCACAATATTATGGTTTCTCATTTTTTCTCTAATATATTATGGTTTACCTTGTCAAAGGCTTTTGCAAAATCTAGATAGATCACATTTGTCTTTTTCATTTATCATATTTTTGTATATGTTTTCATAGTGTGCTATCAGTTGGGTTTGTGTACTTTTTCCGGGCACAAAACCGCGTTGACCTATATTAAACAAATTATTTTTAACCAAATGATTCATTATTTTCTTTTTTATTACCCTCTCATACACTTTAATAATATGTGAGGTTAGACTAACAGGTCTATAATTGCTTGCCTCTAGTCTTGATCCACTTTTGAAGATAGGGGTTATATTAGCTAATTTATGTTTAACATATATCTCGCTCATATCTACACTTTGTCTTAGCAGTATCACAATAGTGTTTGCAGTTTTTTTTTAACAAAATCACCGGAACTCCATCTGGTCCGGCTGCCGATCCATTTTTAATTTCGTTTATAGCCTTGACAATATCTGCTTCATTAATATCTGTATCCGTTAGATATTTAACATTTTCTTCTCTCATTTCTTTTTCATTATTCTCATACCCAATTCTTGGCGTGAACTCACTCTTATCTTTTTCTGCTAATATGTTGCATATTTAATTTTTTTCATTCGTTAGCTGTCCTTCAATTCTTAGAGGGCCTATTTCTAATCTCCCTTTATTCATCCTTTTTGCATAGGAGTAAAGTACTTTGGGTTTTTTTTTTTATATATTTTGAAGTGTCCTTTCTTCTAAGTCCCTTCTTTCATTTTCTTTCGACTGTATAATCTTTTGTTCTGCATTTTCTATCTTACATTTTATTTCCATCATTTTCCACACATTTTTTTTCTTTTGCAAGATTTTTCTTCCACTTTCTAATTTTCTGAAATAAGATCCTTCTGTCTCTTGGTATGTATGTCTTTTGTTTATTGTTTTTTTCGGGACCTATTTTTCAACAATTTTCTCCAGTATTTTTTACAGTATGT
This sequence comes from Palaemon carinicauda, assembly GCF_036898095.1. NCBI lineage: Eukaryota > Metazoa > Arthropoda > Malacostraca > Decapoda > Palaemonidae > Palaemon > Palaemon carinicauda. The sequence continues at coordinate 108,369,568 of NC_090734.1, read as the reverse complement.
CCGTATTTACCTGTATATTATCACTTACAAATATATTTTTCCATTCCTTATTCAGTTCTTCATTTATTTCTGACCATTTTATATTCTTACTATAAAAATTAAATTTTATATATCCTTCCCAACGTTTTGTGCTTTGATTAGTTCTGAGAGAGAGAGAGAGAGAGAGAGAGAGAGAGAGAGAGAGAGAGAGAGAGAGAGAGAGAGAGGAGAGAGAGAGAGAGAAAACATTCATATTATCTAATTTTCACCTATGCTCATATATTTATTCATGTAATTACTTATGATTTTCCTTAGTAACACAAATTTTGTCTCCTTTAAAAG
>NC_090734.1:108348005-108360505 GCF_036898095.1 Palaemon carinicauda | reverse complement strand
ATATATATATATATATATATATATATATATGTATATATATATAAATACATATATATATATATATATATATATAGATAGATAGATAGATAGATATATTTGCATATATAGAGGTCATCTGCATCTCGAAGGGACGATAATGAACTCGTATTCCTGCAATTTCAAAGCGATGATACGACATTAGGAGACGAGAATGAAGATGCTTATATATGAGAAAATAAGAGAAAATGATAGTGAAGGAGAGAAAATGAGAACAAATGATGGTGATAGAAAAAGTAAGAGAAAATAAAGGTGAACAAGAGAAAATTAAAATGGTGGTGAAGGAGACAAATAGGAAAAAAAGGATGGTGAAGAAGAGAAAATAAGAAAAAATGAAGGTGAAAAAATATGATGGTGAAGATGAGAAAATAAGAAAAAAATATGGGTAAGGAGAAGAAAAGAAAAGATGATGGTAAAGGAGAAAAAAATAAGATAAAATGACGGTGAAAAGGAGATTATAGAAAATTATGGTTACGAAAAGAAAATAAAGAATGATGGTGAAGAAGAAAAAGTAAAAGAAAATAATGGTGAAGAAGAAAAAGTAAGAGTAAATAGTGGTGAAGAAGAAAAAATAAAATAAAATGATGGTGAAGAAAAGAAAATAAGAGAAAATGATGGTGAAGAAGAGAAAGATAAAAGAAAAGGGTGATGAAGAAGAGAACATAAGATAAAATTATGCTGAAGAGGACAAAATAAGAAAAAAATGATGGTGAATAAGAGAAAATGAAAGAAAATGATAGTGAAGAAGAAAAGGTAATAGAAAATGGTGGTGAAGAATAGAAAATGAAAAAAAAAATGATGCTAAAGAGGGGAAAATAAGAAGAAATTATGGTGAAGAAGAGAAAATAAGAAAAAATGTTGGTGAAAAAGAAAAAAAGGGAAGAGAAAAGGATGGTGAAGAAGAAAAAATAAAAGAAAATTATTATGAAGAAGAAAAAGTGAGAGGAAATGGTGGTGAAGAAAAGAAAATAAGATTAAAGGATGCTGAAGGGGAGAAAATAAGAAAACTTGATGGTGAAGAAGAGAAAATAAACGAAAATTATGGTGAAGACGAAAAGTAAGAAAAATGATGATGAAAAAGAAAAAATAAGATAAAATGATGCCGAGGAGGAGAAAATAAAAAAAAAATTATGGTGAAGAAGGGAAATTGAGAGAAAATGATGGTGAAGAAGAAAAGTTAGAGAAAATGTTGATGAAGAAAAAATAAGCTAAAATGATGGTGAAGAAGAGAAAATATGAGAAAATGATGGGGAAGAAGAAAAGTAAGAACAAATGGTGATGAAGAGAAAATAAGATAAAATTATGCTGAAAAGGATAAAATATGAGAAAATTATGGTAAAGGAGAGAAAATAAGAGAAAAATGATGGTGAAGAAGAGAAAATAAGAGAAAATTATGGTGAAAAAGAGATAGTATAAGAAAATGATAGTGAAGAAGAGAAAATGATGGCAAAGAAGAGATAATATGAGAAAATTAAGGTTAAGGAGAGAAAATAGGAGAAAATGATGGGGAAGAAGATAAAGTAAGAGAAAATGATGGTGAAAGAGATAGTATGAGAAATTGATATTGAAGAAGAGAAAATAAGAGAAAATTATGGGGAAGAGGAGAAAATAAAAAAAAGTGACGGTGAAAAAGAGAAAATAAGATAAAATGATGGTGAAGAAGAGAAAATAAGAAAAAATGATGGTGAAGAATAAAAATTAAGAGAAAATGATGGTGAAGAGGAGACAATAAGATAAAATTATGGTAATGAAGAGAAAGTAAGAGAAAATGATAGTGAAGAAGAAAAAATCAGATCAAATGATGGTGAAGAAGAGAACATAATATAAAATGACGCAAAAGAGAAAATTAGAGAAAATGATCGGGAATACCAGAAAATGATAACAAATAGAAAAAATTAAGATAAACTCAAATGAAAGTTAAATAACGAAAAAAGAGAAGAGAAATATCAAAGCTAAAATAATCAAGAAAAAGGAAAATAAGAGAAAATATTATTGAATATCAGAAATTCCGAGAAAAATGAAACAAATGTAAAAAATAAATATAAAGAATAAGAACAATCAAAGGTAACAGAAAACAAATAATGGACAAATTTCTTAAGAACTAGGAAAGTAAAATAAAATAACGTTAAACAAGAGAAAATAAGAAAAAAAAAAGAAAGTGAAAGACCAGATTCACGTGAAACGGACAGAAATTGAGAGGATATAATATAAAAAGTAATTCGGTAATAACTACCATAAAAGAGAAAATAATCAGGAAATGGAAGAAAATATAATATAAAAACAGAAAATGGAAAATGTAAGATAAGAGAAAATAATCAATAAGAAAATATGTAAGGAAATAAGAAATATGATAAAAGGATATAAGAAAAAGTAATGTAAATTAAGTATATTATGAAGTGGTCTGGAAATTCCCTTAACATGTTTTATTTCTACCTTCTACCCCGAGGAGAGAGAGAGAGAGAGAGAGAGAGAGAGAGAGAGAGAGAGAGAGAGAGAGAGAGAGAGAGAGAGAGAGAGAGAGAGAGAGAATGATTTATATTATTGAAATGTCACATATGCTCATATATTTATCCATTCCATTACTTCTGTTTTTTTTTTTTTTTACGGTGACACAAATTTTATCTCCTTAAAAATGGAAGAAAATATATCCAATGATTTTATTTTTAAATCAAGCTTATGAAAAGGAGAATGTCATAGAGTAAACGATTTTCTCTCTATTTTACAGTATTGTCCGTAGATAATATGACGTCACTTATATTCATAGAAAAGAAATGTTTTAGTTAAGGATAAATTAAAACAGAAGTTAGCTAAAGCTGAACATTTAGGGAGTGAGAGTGAGGTAATAGGTAATAGTGAGGAGAGTTTGAACGAGGGTTTTGAGGAGGATAAAGTAAGTATGAGGGCTGGTATAACTCTGTTTTGAGGACCCTCCTGTAGGAGGTACCATTTACAAGGGTCCAGCAAATATTCCCCAGACTACGGGTAATGTATCCTTTAATCCGTTTTCTGTACCTGTAAAATCTAAGGCCCCTGTTAATGCTATGGGTGATTCAGAGATGGAAAAGGAATTCAACCTTATTTGTAAGCGTATAGAATTGAAAAAAAAAATTAAGTTTGAGGAGAACAAGTGGATAAGGCATCATGAGTTGGAGATGGTGATATCATGTATAGAAATGGCTAAGTTGCAGGGGGCCAATTTGATAAGCTCCCCTAAAGGGACTACCAAGATAGGTTTAATATAGGAGCTGCACTAAAGTTGGTGCCGTTTTTTGACGAAAAGGATGTCCCTGAGTTCTTGAATGCATTTGAGTGCGTGGCCTCCCGATTCTTACCACGCAGAAAAGTGGACTGTATTAATACAGTGTAGGTTGGTGGACAAGGCAATACGGGTGTATAATGCATTGAAGGAGGGAGTAGCTCGGGATTATGAAAAGGTAAAAGGATTAATTTTGAAATCGAATGACTTGGTCCCTGACGTCTACCGCCTCCAGTTTCGTAACTATACAAAACACCCTGCCCAGTCTTTCGTTAAGTTTGCCCGCGTCAAGGAGGAACAGTTCGACGACTGGTGGAAAAGTCGTCAGATTGGCACTTTTGCAGTGTTACATTAACTGTTGCTCCAAGAAGAATTTAAGAAGGCCTGTAGCAGGGAGTTGAGAATTCACCTGGAGGAAGTAAAGAGTGTGAAATTGAGTAGTGCCGCTCAGTTAGCAGATGAGTTTGTATTGACTCATCGATCAGGTAGCGGCATTTTTAGTTATAAAACTTTAAATAATCAAACATCTTGCATCCCTTTAAGTGGCAGGAAAGGGGAATCCTCCTCATCGGCTCCCCATATCCCCAAGAATGAAAATGTTAATTTTAAATCTTTTTCAGGTGATAGGTATGTGGTTAGAGCCTAAGGAGGTCCTCCTCCCCCTAAACCTTTTGCTAATAAAAACTTCACAGGTAACATGTACAATGGGACTAGAAGCTCAGGTCATAAAGGAAGTTGTTATTGGTGCAACAAGCCCAGGCACTTCCAAAATAAGTGTAATGCTCATAGGATGTACCTAGAGCAAAAAAATCAAAGTCCTGTAGCCTTGGCTAGTGATAAGTCAGCAATTATTAGCCATAGTCTTGTAGACAGACCGCCAGTAGATAGTAGTTCAGTAAATAGTAGCATGCCTAATCTTTCTAATCCCCAATCATGACTAGAGTATGACAAATATGTGTGGCCTGGAAAGTTTATTTTTGACTCTCATGTTGTTCAGGTTAAGTTTTTTAGGGACACTGGTTCTGCCAGGTCATTAGTCCTGAAGAGGGCTCTAAATGGTGTTGAGAAATATGCTGGAAATTTGTATTGTTTAGAAGGGTTTTCCACATTCAGTTGTGTCCGCTCCTTTGGTTAATGCCCTCATGTCTTTTCCAGGATATGATCGCATCACTAAGTTGGCTGTGGTGGATAGTCTACCTATTCCGGGTAAAGATGGTATCTGGGAAATGATATGCTGGAGAGTGAGGGATGGGAGCTGTTCCCTATCAGTAAATTTTAGTCCTTTGGCTGTTATGATTCGGTCCACAGCAAAAGCGGCTAATTTACTTGATATAGATAGTGATGATGACTTAATGTTAAGAAGTGTAGAGTTAGATGTTCTAAGTCCCGGGTCAATAGAGAGTAATAGTAATGAAGTAGTTAATATGAAACTTGATTGGGATAGAGCTGCTTTTATCAAAGCTCAAAAAGATTAATTTAATTTTGATTTGGGTGATGTTGAGGATCTGACTAAACCTAGGTTTGGAGTTGTAAAGGGCTTACAATATAGGTTTAGTCATCCCGCATCTGATAATTTGAAAAAAAAAAAAACTGGTTGGGTAGAACAGATTGTGGTACATTCTGAATTTAGAAATTCTGTTTTCGAGTTACCTCACACTAATTTTTTTTCAGGTCATATTGGTGTGTAAAAATCTTTTCATAGTCTGCCTAGGAATTTTTGGTGGTAAGGAATTAAATTGGCTGTGAAGCAATTTATCAGAGCGTGTGAGACTTGTCAGGTTATGAGTAAACCAAATCAGGGGATCCCAAAAGCCCCGTTGCATCCCATACCCGATATAGGTGATCCTTTATTTGAGTAAGTAATTGATGTGGTAGGTCCCTTACCCAAAACTAAAACAGGTTACGTATATTTACTAACTCTCATGGATAAAGCCTCTTGCTTTCCAAAAGCTATACTTATGAGGCGTATTACTTCCGAAGTTGCTTATAAAAAATTAATGGATCTCTTTTCCAGTTAAGGTCTCCCTCGTGTAATTCATACTGACTGTGGGATGAATTTCACGAGTAAGGTATTTAGGGGTAAGTGTGCTGAACTGGCCATTCAATATGTTACTAGCGTACCTTATCACCCGGGGAGTCAAGGAGTGGTGGAAAGGTTCCACCAGACCCTCAAGTCTGTCCTGATGAAACGTTCTTATGATCATGATAGTGACTGGGAAAAAGCCCTCCCTTTTGCCCTCTTTGCTATCAGGAATTACCCTAACTCTTCCACTGGTGTAGCTCCTTTTGAGTTGGTATTTGGGCACAAGGTCCATGGACCATTGGAAATTCTTTTTAAACTGCTCAAGTCCAATTGGAAGGAGGAAATAAATGTGAAAGGGTTTGTGGAAGACTTGAAGGGAAGAATGGTTAGTGCCTTGAAGTTTGCCAGGGAAAATTTGGAACAGTCCCAGTCAGTAATGAAAAACAACTTTAACATAAAGGTAAAGGTACGGTCATTTGAGCCTGAGGAGTTGGTTTTTGTGCTGAGTATGGACCTAGATAGTTTTCTCAAACCAAGATATAAGTGCCCTTGGAAAGTTTTGAGGAAGCTGTCAGAGGTTAACTATGAAATATAAGCTCCCGGTTCAAGCCATGCATGTAAATTATTTCATGTTAATCGTTTGAAACCTTATTTTGGTGAGCAAGGTTTCCATTAGTGATAGTATCCGAGCATGTGTCTGTGGTATTGGATGTGTCTCCCGAGGACTCTGACGAGTTAGGGTGTCAGTTTCCTTCGGATGCATTGGGTAAAAATAGGGAGAGTTTGAAGATGTTAAGAAATAGGATAGAGCATTTAGATGTTAACAAACGGGAAGATGTACTTAATTTAATTTATTCCTTTTTCAGGATTCTCCAGGTATGACAAATATTCAAAGTAATGATGTTGATGTAAGTCATGCTTCCCCTGTGAAGCAGAGTCCTTACTGTTTGAGCCCAGTAAAGTGGGACCTGGTCAGTATAGAGATAGAGTATATGTTGAAAAATAACCTTAATCAACCATCAATAAGTCCCTGGAGTTCTCCTATTGTATTAGTAAAGAAAGCAAACAGTATGTTTCTCAAATGTATGGACTACCGCAAAGTGAACGCCCATGCGAAAAATTATTCTTTTCCTCTCCCTCGTATTGATGATTGTCTTGATAGGATTGGTTCTGCCAAATTTATTTCTAAGTTGGATTTTTATAGGGTTATTGGCAGGTTCCTTTGTCCGACCGACGTGAAATGTCAGCCTTTGTCACTCCATTTTGCCTATACAAGTGTGAGGTTATGCCTTTTTCAATAAAAAATGCTGCATGTACTTTTCAAAGGCTCATGAATAGGATAATTTTAGGTTTAAAAGGAGTGGAAATTTATATTGGTGATTTGGTAGTATATAGTAATGACTGGGATACCCACATGCTAAAGTTACGTAAGGTTTTTGAAGCCCTTAGTTCTGCAGGGATAGTTGTTAATTTGGCTAAGTGCGAATTGGGTCAGGTCAAGGTTTGTTATCTGGGTTATGAGGTTGGTTTAGGTCAAGTGGCTCCAAAACAAGCTAATCTCGAGGCCACTATAAATTTTAAAAGTCCGGGTAATGTTAGAGAGGTAAGAAGACTGCTGGGCATGACGGGTTATTACCGCAGATTTGTGCGTAATTACTCTGATCTTGCTCACCCTTTACTAGTTTATAAGAAAAAGGAAAAAAGATTCTGGAGGTGGTATCAGTGTGGAGAATCTTTTGATAAACTTATATCAATGTTAATTACTAACCCCATTTTGACTTGCCCAGATTTTCAGAAGCCTTTTATTATAGCAGTAGATGCTAGTGACGTTGGCATTGGAGGTTTCTTCTTTCAGTGAAAGGAGGACGGTGTTCATCCTGTGTTTTACTATAGCAAAAAACTTTTGGCAGCTGAAAAACATTACTCCACAATAAAAAAGGAAGCTTTCTTTGGTACGAGCTCTTAACTATTTTAAGCCGTATGTGACAAATTTTTCTTTCACGATTGAGATATAGACGGATAACAATACAATGATTTTCATCGAGCAGATGAAGGGAGCAAGCCAGAGGATTTTGAGCTATGCCCTTTTTCTGCAGGAGTTCAATTTGATTGTAAAATATGTTAAAGGGACTGACAACAAAATTCCTGATACACTTTCTAGAATTCAGTGTAGTAGCTTGATCCTTCTCATACGCTGCCTTGCTCGTTTCTCTATTTAAGGGTGCTTGAAAAAAATCTGTTAGGATGTAGTTCTGTTTAAAACAGAGCTTTGTAGATAAAGTTTAGTGTTTCTTTTTAGTTGTATACACTCAAGGGCTTTCTAAAGGTTCCCCTAAATTAATTATTGGTTTGTTCTGATATACTAAGATTTTTTATTGTGTATTATATGTATGACTTTTTGGGCTATGATGCCGGTGTATTCTAGGTTAAGGTGTGTGTCTTTGGATGTATTGGTAGTTATATGTAGGTTTAGTTATGTGTATTTCCATAAAGTTAGAGAGTTCAGACGAAGTATGGTAATATTTTATCTTTAAAATAATGTAAGCTATATAAAGCTCTTAGGGGTACTTTCTGTTTGATATGAGGTTTATTATGTATCAATACTAGTTCTTACTCTACAGGTGTACTTCCATTTGTATATATGAAAAAAAAAAATTCTGTTTAGATAAACAAATTTCTTCGGGGAGGAAGGTAATAAGGATTAACGTAATTTTTTATTTCTGTCAGCCTTGTTTCTACATTTAATTTTTTTTTATGTAAAAATTCTATTTTATTAGACTATTTGTAAATTTAAAGTTTTTTTTTCTGTTTAATTGCTGGTTTAACCTCCTTCCCGCTCATTTTAATTTATAAGTATCTTGTTTAACGCTTTGTTTTCTTTTCTCTGTTTTCCGAGTCCTTGGAAGGCAACAGACAAGGGTGTTTATCGGTGAGGAACTCGTTCGCTAAAGTGAACAGTCGAGATCTAAGGCTTCCCGGGCCTTCTGCATCTGCAGGCTAAATTGAGCCTTTTGAGGATTTCCCCACCACCGTTGATGGCTTTTAGGAGGACTCTGGAAAGGCACTACCGTCAACGCATCTTCGTCATGACCAGTTGTGGGACCCTTAGAGCTCGTGGGGATACGTAGGGAGACAGTGGCCAGTTAGGAACTTTGATCACCCATGTTTATTGATTTGGGGATATATTTCCCTGCCTTTGGAGAGGAGTCCTACGGAGCTGTAGTAGTGTGCCTGTGGAGCCGCTACCTTATTTTGAGCTGTGGGTGTTGATTTCTTCAGCTTCAGAGTGTTGAGAGATTTTAGGTATTTAGTGTTTTGGTTACTTATTTACATTATTTAACTCTCTCTAGTTGAGGGTGTTTCCTGTCGGGGAATGTTATTGTAGTTACCCATTTGAGGGATTAATTATTATTTGACTCTCTCCCTTTGAGTGTGTGGTTTCCGGTTGGGGAATTTTGTTATTATTGAGTAAGTGATAATTGTTAATTATTAATTGGTTAAAATGTTCATTAGTTATTTATTAACCATTAATTGTTATTTGTTCAGTGTTAAGTTGTTGAATTGTCAGGTAGTCACAAGGTTGGCTTTTCAGAAAAAAATGTTGTTAATAGATGTTGTTAAGTTTTACCATCTGTCTTCGTTACCCCCTGGCCAATTTTACTAAGGATACTTACACTGTCACTCTCCTCCCTATTCGTGCAATAAGAACTTGCTTATTAAGTAAATAAAACCCGTTTCCTACCAGATAAATCTAATTACAAGTAAACGAAAAATATTTAATTACTACCATTATATTTTTAATCAATGTGTTAAGACAAGATTGGATTCCAGCAATGGTACATACCTAAGAATATATTCATAATTAGTACTGTATTTGACATCCCATAATCGTAACCCATTTAATAGTGATACAATATAATGTTGTATAAATCTTATATAATCTTATAACTACATTAGGATACTATCACTAGACAGTACTATATTTCACCCTTCTCTCTGGTTGCGGATTATTTTCCTTTTGCCTATATATACAAGAAATAGTCTGGATTATTCTTTACATATTCTCCTCTGACAACACTGAGATTACCAAACAATTTTTCTTCGTCGTTCAAGGGATAACTAATCTACCTTAATTGTTCGGTGGCTAATTTCGCCTTGGTAACGGTAGAAGAGATTCTTTAGCTATGGCAAGCAGTTCCTTTAGGAGAAGGACATTCCAAAATCAAACTATTGTTCTCTAGTCTTGGGTAGTGCCATAGACTCTCTACTATGGTCTTTCACTCTCTTGGGCTGGAGTTTTCATGCTTGAGGGTAGACTCCGGAATACTATTCTGTCTTATATCTCTTCCTCTTGTTTTTTTTTTTCTTAATATTCATAGATTATTCATGAAAGATCTATTTTATGTTACCACGGTTCTTAAAATATCTTATTTTAATGATTCTATACTTTTATTCTAGTACATTTTCTCCTTGTTTACTTTCCTTACTTGGCTATTTTCCATATTGGGCGTATAACATCTTGCTTTTCCAACTAGTTTTGTACCTTAGCTAACAACAACAACAACAACAATAATAATGATAATAATGATAATAATAGCACCCTTATAAACTCTGCCGTAAACAAATAATCGATACAAATGAAACAGTCGAGGATCGTAATAAAAGATTCTAATCTCACATGCAGTGTAAAATAAGAAAAATAATATTTCATCTTTTAGGTATTTCATAGAGAGTTTAATACTTTATAACATAACCAACAACGCGTTTAATTAAAATCAAAAGATATCTGATGCAATATAGCTTTCAAATTACACTAAACATTTATTTGAAATATAAAAAAAAGAACATTACTCAATATGTAATTTCTCTCTTCTTCGGATGTAAATCCTTCAACCTTGAGGAGGAATCACTTATGGTTTCTTATTCCTCTTGGAAGAAGAGAGTCTCCCCCCCCCCCCAACCCCCAACCCACCACCCCACCCCGTGCAAAGTTAAGTTAGGCAGGTAATCTCAAGACTTTGCGTGACTGACTTCACTACCTTTATTCTTCCTTTGTTTTCTTTCAAAGACGCAAAAACCTCTCTTGTTAAATAACTTTCTACCCACATCTTCAAGAGACATTACATTCCTGCTTAGATGTCAGGTTCAAAAGGCTTAAAAATCCTGCGGGAATCCTGCGACAAATCAAAGGTGATATTTCACTTTAAAGATTCCAGGTGGTTTAGTTTGAAGCAGTTTTTTTTTTATTTCCTTGTTTCATTCGTTTCCCTTTAGTTATTTATTAATTTTCTTCTATATTTAATGTACGTTAATAAAGTTTTAATAGACAAACACTTCAACTTTTAATGGGAAAAATATCTATTCGTAAACGTTATAAGCAGCACTAAAAGCAGCTTTGAATCTTGATAGATATAGGCAACAAACCAAAAGGTGCTCGTGAAAGGCTGAACAAATCTTATCTGAGCTTTGACCTATTTGGATGACCTGGAACCTTGAGTTTTAGAAATGGAATTCCCATCACCCATAGATGATACATACGAAGTTTGAAGCCTTTACTATTCGGGCTGTTTAGATTATTGGTTTAAAGCAAACTGATTTTAGGAGAGCGAAATTTTTTTTTTACATACGGACAAACAAAATGTTTGAGAATGGTAAAGCGAGGTTAAAATATCAAGAATAATTTCAATGGATTATATTCCTTTACAAGTTATATATATATATATATATATATATATATATATATATATATATATATATATATATATATATATATATATATATATATATGTATATGTGTGTGTGTATGTATGTATGTATGTATGTATGTATATTATATTTATCAATATATATAATAAATATATATCAAATTATCTAATATATATATATATATATATATATATATATATATATATATATATATATATATATATATATATATATATATATATATATATATATATATATATATATATATCATATATATTATATATATTTATTTATATCATATATTTATATATATATATATATATTATATATTTATATATATATTTATATATATATATATATATATATATATATATATATATATATATATATATATATATATATATATATATATATATATATGTACATATTTATATATATATATATATATGTACATATTTATATATATATATATATATATATATATATATATATATATATATATATATATATATATATATATATATATATATATATAATATATATTATATATATTATATTATATATATTATATTATATATATAAATATATATATATATATATATATATATATATATATATATATATATATATATATATATATATATATATATATATATATATATATATATATATATATATATATATATATATATATATATATACATATAACAGAATGGGTCCATAGAAAATACAAAAGAAGCAAAGGAAGGAAGAAAAGAATTTTTTTTTTAATATTGTCTGCTATAGAGAAATCATAAAAAGATGCTTGTGGAAGGACATGTCCGAGGCCTTTTTCCTGCAGTGGATTAGAAATACCTGATGATAGTGATGATGATGGTGATGATGATGGTGAGGCTGATGATGATTACTTAATAAATAAAGGAACATTATGAATGAAATTAATGGTAGTATTCAGAATCAAGATTTGCTATCCTAAATATAAAAAGCGAGAGACGAAGGATTTAAGATTCAATGGAAAGAAACAATTAGATTAAAAAAAAGATCCTCCACATACGTTCGAATGTGATTATTCCTCTATTACTAAAATGCTAAGCAAGTAATAATCTAGCCATTCCACCTCGTCCATTAAAGGCTCAATTCGCTCAAAACTCCAACGTACTGCACGTAATATATTACATTCCGGTGTGTCCTGATAAAACTTTGGCTCCCTTGCAACCCCGGTGCAATTCAGTTCGGGCCGATGATCATGGTCCTCTTGCTTGAAATCTGATGGAGTGGCTGCTGAACACGAGATTCCGGAAGCGCCTAGAATTTCATTAAGCAGAGGAGGTGTCTTCGTTTCAGAATCTTCCAGCTTAATCTCCCACATCCATCTCTCTCTCTCTCTCTCTCTCTCTCTCTCTCTCTCTCTCTCTCTCTCTCTCTCTCTCTCTCTTATTGACTAACTTCTCTTCCATGCTAAGGCTGAGATAGGTCATG
>NC_090734.1:108330505-108343005 GCF_036898095.1 Palaemon carinicauda | reverse complement strand
GAAAATCAGATAAAATGATAGTAAATAGCAAAAATTCGAGAAAATTGTACAACGTGAAGAAAATAAAGAAAAATAAAGAATAAAATATAATCTAAGAATTAGGAAAATAAAGTAAAATAACGTGAAACAAGAGAAAATAAAAATAAAGAAAGCAATACCCAGATTAACAAGAAACTGACAGCAATTAAGTTTTATATCAAAATAATCTGGTAATAAATACCATATAAGAGAAAATAACCAGGAAATGAGAGAAAATATAATAAAATAAGAGAAAATAGAAAATGAACAATTATAAGTAAACATAGTCAATAAATAAGAAAATGTGTAAGGTAATAAGATATAAGATAAAAGGATATAAGAGAAAATAATAAAGATTAATCCTATTTAGACTTGTTCAGGAAATCCCTCCTACATGTTTTATTTCACCATTCTCGCCCGAGGAGACACATGGCTATATCTGCCAAACAGAGAGAGAGAGAGAGAGAGAGAGAGAGAGAGAGAGAGAGAGAGAGAGAGAGAGAGAGAGAGAGCCTTATTGCCTTATTTCATGTTTGGGTTTCCTCAGGTCCCTCAGTGTGAAGCACCTCGTATATCCACCATGCTAATGCATCTTCCGGTGTATTTTGCATCTTCCTGTCTTGGATGGTCTGGGATGCATCTTAGGTATTTATCGAGCTTATTCTTAAACACATCTACGCTCACTCCTGATATGTTTCTTAGGGTGAGCTGGCAGCACATTAAATAGTCGCTGCATTATCGTTGCTGGTGTGTAGTGGATTAATGTACTGTGTGCCTTCCTTGGTTTTCCTGGTATATTTTCTGTCACTATTAATCTACCTCGGCTTGGTCTTTCTGATATTTTTTAGCTCCATGATGTTTTCAGTAATTCCTTCTATTTGCTTCCATGCTTGTATTATCATGTAGCGTTCTCTTCTCCTTTCTAGACTGTATAGTTTTAAAAATTGCAGTCTCTCCCAGTAGTAAATGTCCTTAATTTGTTCTATTCTAGCAGTATAGGACCTTTGTACACTTTCTATTTGTGCAATATCCATTTGGTAGTGTGGGTACCATATCACATTGCAGTACTCGAGAGTACTACGTACATTTAGCCAACATTGTTGCTATTTGGTCGTTGCATAACATATTCCTATTTAACATTACACCAAGGTCTTTAATTGCCTCCTTGCTATTGATTGTCTCGTTGTTAGGTCCCTTGTATGCATATACCATTCCTTCTCTGTTTCCATATTCTATTGATTCGAATTTATCGGAGTTGAATACCATCCTATTTATCTCCACCCACTCATTTATTTTGTTTAGATCTCTTTGTAGTGAGTTCCTATCTTCATCACAAGTAATTTCTCTACTTATTCTTGTGTCATCTGCGAAACTTCTCAATACAGAGTTTTCAACATCATAGTATATGTCTGAGATCATAATAACAAACAGTATTGCAGATAATACCGTACCTTGAGCTTCATCTGATTTCTCGTTATTTGCAACCAATATATGTTTTCTGTTTTGCAGGAATTCTTTAACCCATTTTCCTATCTTTCCCACATTATTATGCTTTCTCATTTTTTTCTCTAATATATTATGGTCTACCTTGTCAAAGGCTTTTGCAAAATCTAGATAGATCACAGCTGTGTCTTTTTCATTTATCATATTTTTGTATATGTTTTCATAGTGAGCTATCAGTTGGGTTTGTGTACTTTTTCCGGGCACAAAACCGTGTTGACCCATATTAAACAAATTATTTTTAACCAAATAATTCATTATTTTCTTTTTTATTACCCTCTCATACACTTCCATAATATGTGATATTAGACTAATAGGTCTATAATTGCTTGCCTCTAGTCTTGATTCACTTTTGAAGATAGGTGTTATATAAGCTAATAAATGTTTAACACATATCTCGCTCATATCTACACTTTGTCTTAGCAGTATTGCAAGTGGCTTCGCGATAGTGCTTGCAGTTTTTTTTTTTTTAAATCGCTGGAACTCCATCTGGTCTGGCTGCCGATCCATTTTTAATTTCGTTTATAGCTTTGACAATATCTGCTTCATTAACATCTATATCCGTTAGAAATTCAATATTTTCTTCTCTCATTTCTTTTTCATTATTCTCATTCGCAGTTCTTGGCGTGAACTCACTCTTATATTTTTTTGTTAATATGTTGCATATTTCGTTTTTTTTTCATTCGTTAACCGTCCTTCAATTCTTAGAGGACCTATTTCTAATCTCCCTTTATTCATCCTTTTTGCATAAGAGTAAAGTACTTTTTTTTTTCTTTTTTTATATATATTTTGAAGTGTCCTTTCTTCTAAGTCCCTTTTTTCATTTCCTTTCGACTGTATAATCTTTTGTTCTGCATTTTCTATCTTACATTTTATTTCAATCATTTTCCACACATTTTTTTCTTTTGCAAGATTTTTCTTCCACTTTCTAATTTTCTGAAATAAGATCCTTCTCTCTCTTGGTATGCATGTCTTTTGTTTATTGTTTGTTTCGGTACATATTTTTCAACAATTTTCTCCAGTATTTTGTACAGTATGTCCGTATTTACATGTATATTATCACTTACAATTACATTTTTCCATTCTTTATCCAGTTCTTCATTTATTTCTGACCATTTTATATTCTTACTATAAAATTTTTCACATCCTTCCCAACGTTTTGTGCTTTAATTAATTCTGAGAGAGAGAGAGAGAGAGAGAGAGAGAGAGAGAGAGAGAGAGAGAGAGAGAGAGAGAGAGAGAGAGAGAGAGAGAGAGAGAAACTTATTCATATATTTATTCATGTAATTACTTATGATTTTCCTTAGTAACACCAATTTTGTCTCTTTTAAAAAGAAGGCAAACATATCCAAGGATTTTTCCTTAAATGAAGCCTATGAAAAAGAGATATTCTTAAAGTAAACGATTTTATGTCTATTTTTCAGTATTGATCTTAGATACTATGAAGTCACATGTATTCTTAGGAAACTAATATTTTAACAAGTTCAATTTCCTCAAACAATAGAATAGGATTTTGTATTCCTTAAAGTCAATGTGGCAAAGTTCCTCAATGTCTTATCCAAATGTTTACTAAGGATACTTCCTAAGAATAAGCATTGTTTAGCATATAAATGCTTACATAGATTTCATGAATAAAAAAAAATAAAGCAACCAATTAAAAGCCTTTCTTTCACGAAGCAAAGCTTTAATACATTCGTTTTTATACTCATAAACATAAACAGGCTTATATTTATAAAACCTGTTAAGACTAATCAACACAAACAGTTTTATAATGAAAACAAAAATAAATTTATATTCATAAATAAAAATGTTTTTACAATCATGAACACAATCATTATAAATTTAAACACAATGAGACTTTGAAGGTGACCTCTAATCCCACCACTCATAATTTATTTTTCAGTATAATGAGTAATTGATCATGATCGATTACTTGGACCTGAATGGATTAATACCACAGTAATCCTTGCTAATATAATGAATGAAAAGCCTTCCATGGCATTAATTAAAATTATTTGAATAGACATCACTAAAATCTCTGAGAATTGAGTGGATTGATAGGGGACTAGTTGATTCTCAAAAGCGGTGTTTCAGAATTGATTAGTTGATCTGAGGTTGTCTAGCATAGTGGTAATTCCTCAGGAACATCACAACAATTTTGATAGCATTGAAAAAGTATGTCAACATTTGTGTATATATTGTGTTTATGAACTGGCTTAGGTATATTTCATGTTCATATTCTTTGAGCGTACAAGACACTTTATAAGATGTATTTATAGGGATATCTATATTCATGTACTTATTTCAGCATATTTCGTGCATATAAGTCCGTCTAAGTAATTTTTTTTGCATGGATAAGACTATATATTCATTCATGTATACTTTCACCACATACTTATTGTTTGTGAGAATATTTCATGAATTCCTGTCTTTGGAAATATTCTGAAAAAGGTGTGAAATTTTCTAAGTGCATATCTTCAAGCGAAATAGACTTTGAGAGAAGTTTATTCAGTTGGGATCTGAATTCATTATTAAATCCAATCTTCATAAGAACAGGTTTGTGATACTATGTCGTCGGTGATATCAACCAGGCGAGTGGAACCCATTCAAAGCCTTCATTAATATTTGCTATAAATCAGCACATTCAGAGAGAGAGAGAGAGAGAGAGAGAGAGAGAGAGAGAGAGAGAGAGAGAGAGAGAGAGCAAGTAGATAATTCATTAGATACGCTGATTTCAATATGGACTTTGTGACGATCTGTAGCAGATTAGGGTAGAGTGATTCAGTGTTATGTAAATACTGTAGACACCAGATATATGATAAAATGACACTACAAATCCCTGACAAATTTAAATCGAAAAAGAAAAATACACGGGGACTGTTATCGTTAGAGATGTGATAAAGGTACGAAAAAAAAAAAAAAAAAAAAAAAAAAAAAAAAACCATTATATATTAGTCTCAGATTTCAAAATTCCTAGGACTTCTTCCCCTAGATTTGGGAAAATGGCCAAAGGTAAAGAATACGCCAATTCGACGGAAAAAGAAGAGTAAAAAAAACGTGATTGTGGTTTGAAAATGTCTAGAAACCACCGTGGATGACTAGATCTTGATTTTCAAATCTAATAAATGAATCCATCTTTGGTTATGGGATGATTTTGCATTATAGGAAGAGAGAGAGAGAGAGAGAGAGAGAGAGAGAGAGAGAGAGAGAGAGAGAGACTGTAATTCTCATTTCACTGAAACTATCTTTAGTAGGATATTTTTAAACTAAAACTTCATTAAATCACCAATACGTTTCTCGTACAATTCCGTTTTTAATTCGATATTTTTCATAGTTGTCAAAATACTAATTCATAAAGCAATTGGTGTAAACGAATTGGTATAGTAATAAACATTTGACACTTCTTGCTATACAAGTTTTCTTTGACACTGTATATAATATTCCTCTCCCATGGAGTAAAAATTTATCCTTTTTTTTTCTAAACACTTAAGCATTTTTCAAAGTAGTAAAACAAAGTACAAAATTAAAATAGATATAAAATTCAAATGATAAACATTAGTTGAGTAAAAATTGTGTGTGACAAACAGTTAGATTAAAGTCTCTCAATAAAGATAAGTTGATAAACGGACAAATGATATTCTTCAGAAATTCGAGTTAAATTGAACAAAAAAATATTTTTTTTTTTTTGCTAGAATTTATTTCACAAGTAGAAAGTATCTTGATAAAAATAATTTGAAACAAGCAATTTATAAAAGTAATTAACTAATTAACCAGTCTCATAACTTCTCAGGAAGAAAATAATTTACATTGACTCATAGGTTTGGAATCTCATGATTTTTTTTTTGTTTAATAATGTTAGGTTAAATAACCAATTGGTAGTAAAGTAGATAATGATAAGTTAGACTAACCAACTGATTAAAATTCCCTTAAGTAAATAAAAACAGTTTACTACCAGATAAATTAACGCACAGATAATCAGTACCATTATATTTGTAATCAATGTGTTCAGGCAAAAATGTATTCCAACAAGGGTGCATATCTGAAAATATATTCATAATTATTATTGTGTTTGACATTCCATACACGTAGCCAATTTAAAAGTGATACAATAATACATCGTTGTATAAAATTTTATTTATTCCTATAACTATATTAAGATACTACCACTAGTCATTACTATATTCGATCCCTCTCTTTGGTTGCGGCTATTTTCCCTTTACCTACATATACACGGAATAGTCTGCATTCTAGCTTATTCTTCGCTCATTTTCCTCTGTCCTCATACACCTGAAAACACTGACATTATCAAACACATCTTCGTTCAAAACGTTAACTGCTCTACCTTAATTGTTCAGTGGGTAATTTACTCTTGGTAAGGTTAGAAGATACTCTTTAGCTATGGCAAGCAGCGCTTCTAGGAGAAGGACATTTCAAAATATAACCATTGTTCTACATCCTTGGATAGCAGCATAGCCTCTGTACCATGATCTTCCACTCTCTTGAGTTATAGTTCTCTTGCTTAAGGGTAGATTCTGGAACAATATCCTGTCTTATTTCTCTTCTTCTTGTTTTTTTTTTCTTTATTTTATAGATTATATATGAAAGATCCATTTTATGCTGTCACTGTTCTTAAAATATTTTGTTTTAAATATTCATTCCTTCTCTAGTAGTATATGTATTTCCTTGTTCCCTTTCCTTACCAGGCTATTTTCCCTGTTGGGCTTTTAGCATCTTGTTTTTCACGCTAGTTTTGTAGCTGAGCTAATAATAATAATGATGATAATAATAATAATGATAATAATGATAATAATGATAATAATAATAATAATAGCACATTTGTAAACTCTCCTACCCGTAGTCCTTGAGTTGGAATTGTGCTATAAGCGAATAAACAATAAAAATTAAACAGACAAGCATCGTCATAAAAGATTCTAATTTCACATGCAGTGCAAAATAAGAAGAATGATATTATATCTTGGAAGAAATTTATACAGAATTAAATTCCTTATAACATACCCAACAACACTTCTCATTGAAATTGGAAGATGTTCATTCATTGGCATATGATGCAATATCGCTTTCAAATTATACTAAATATTTATTATGTTATATAACAAATAAATAAAGTAAAAATAACTCAATGTGTAATTTCTCTCTTCTTCTCATATAAATCCTTCAACCTTGAGGAGTAATCGCTTATGTTTTCTTATGCCTCTTGGACGAGGAGAGCAGTTTTCCCCCGAGGAAAGAAAAGTTTAGCAGGTAATCTCAAGAATTCGTATGACTGACTTCCCAACCTTTTTTTCTTCCTTTACTTTCTCTCAAAGATGCAAAAACCTCTGTTGTTAAGTAACTATCTGCCCACATCACCAGGAGACGTGACATTCATGGCTAGATGTCGGGTTCAAAAGGCTTAAAAGTGTTGCAGGAATCCTGCAACAAAATAAAGGTGACATTTTGCTTTTAAGGATTCAAGGTGGTTTAGTTTGGACCAGTTCCTCTTTATTTCCTTATTTTCTTCGTTTCATTTTAGCTATTTACTTAGATTTGCCATCTTTAATGTAACCTAATAAAGTTTTAATACACAAACAACTCAACTTATAATGGATAAAGTACTCAAAAACGTAATAAAAAGCTCTAATAGCAACTTTGAAGAACCCTCTTGATATAGATAGATAAAGGCAACAAACCAAAAGGTGCTCTTGGAAAGTAGTAGTAACCCTGTTAGAGAACTAATCTTATCTGAACTTCGACCTATTTGGATGACCCGAATCCTTGAGTTCTAGAAATTGAATTCCCATCACCCACAGCTGATACATACGAAGTTTGAATCCTTTACCTTTAAGGATGTCTAGATTATAGTTTTATATAACACGAATTTCAACAGAGAAAAAAGTGTTTACATACGAACAAACAAAATATATAAGCAATGTAAAACAATGTTAAAATATTTGGAATAATATCAAGTGATGATATCGATTGACAAGTTATATATATATATATATATATATATATATATATATATATATATATATATATATATATATATATATATATATATATATATATATATATATATATGTATAATAGATGGACAAGAAGAATAAGAGGATGAGTCCCCAGAGAATAATTAAGTACCACGGGGAGGAAGAAAAGACGGTTTCATTTCTTTTTTATATAGCCTGCTATAGAAAGACCATAAAATGATGCGTATGGAAGGACATGTCCAATGCCTTTGTCCTGCAGTGGACTAGCAATAACTGATGATGATGATGTTGATGGTGATGATGAGGATGATTAATTAATAAATAAATGTATATTGTGAATGAAATTAAGGGTAGTATTCAGAATTAAGACTTGCTATCTTAAATATAAAATGCGAGAGACAAAGAATTTAAGTTTCAATGGAAAGAAATAATTAGATTAAAACAGGAACCTCCACATACACACACACAAAGGGTCGTATCATGCTTTGTAATCATGAATGTTTTTTTTTTTATGAAATAAAGAATACCTTCACGTTACAAATTCTCTTTCAACTTTACCCCAAAAGGCACAATTCGTTTAAAAAAATATTAATTAAAAACAATCATTATTTTGCCAATAAATACTTTTTGAATTTTTTTACAAAATTTCGGTATCTTTTTTCACAAAACCGAACACAGGCCAAAACAGGAAATGCTTTCAACATTAACTTTACTAAAAATCAATTTTTCGATGTTTAAGCTTTAAACCCCTTCAAGATAAGCATTTAATGACAGTAATTAACTATGATTGTTCTGTTTGTTTGGTAAAATAATTTGTTTTGCTTGTCAGTGAGAGTGCAGAATTAAAGACACTTAGGAAATAATCTCAGGTATTTGTATGCTATTAGTTATGTTTAAGTTTAGGGTAACTTAATAACTGTTATTATAATTTTAATCACTTATTAGTATTTCGCAGTTGTATGAATTAGAAGTAAGTATAGAACAAACACATATATAATTACTTTAAAATAATAATTATTCGCACTGGAATTACATAACATTCACTTGATAAAAACCACAAGAAACAGACAACGAGCTTATATACAAGCACTCGCGAGTAAGAACGTAACAGAAACTCAAGCAAACCAAAACAGGAATTAGCAAGCTTACACAGGTTGGTCTATTATCAGTGCGGGGAAGAGCGAGCAATAAAACAAAATAAAGCAAAATGATAAAACAATAAGACAGGACCGGTACAGTGTATGAACGTGTATAAAACACGTTTAGTGTAGTGAGCGGGTGAATCCTGGTATTAGAAAATACTGAAGTACCTACCCAATTCCTCGACTAAGATACAATAAAATTCACTTATTGGGTCAATTGAAGTATTTCAACGTCTTTTGCAAACCGTATAAATACTCATGATGAAGGTAATCCTCTGTTCCCTAGCTTGCAATTTGGCCTTGAAGTATTTAATGCCATACTTACATTCTCCAATACTGAGCAGATATCACTTGATTGTGGTCAGAAAGCTCGTATGACTGACCTTGATTTTATTGCTTAATGACAAAGTTCTTTAATATTTTGGGGGGTCAATCTATCCTGACGAAGTATTTTGATGATTTCATTCTACCTTGTTTCGGGAATTTTTCTCCCGTCTGGTCTTCAGCTGATGAATCTCATCTTAATTTGTTGGACAAGAACTTATGGTCAATTAAATTTCTTTTTTCCTGATATAGATATTAATCGTTTTAACCGTCGTTCAATTATTTCGGTATGCATGTTGCATTGGATTTTCCCGGATAACTCTTTTTATAGTTTATAAATAAAAGATATATTTGTTTTTATTACTGTTCTTAAAATATTCAATTTAAATTGTTCCTTACTTTTTTATAGTTCATCTACTCCCTTATTTTCCCCAATGGGTTATTTTCATCTGTTGGAGATTTTAGCTTATGGCATCATTCATATCCACTTAGGGTTTTACCTCAGCCAATAATAATAATAATAATAATAATAATAATAATAATAATAATAATGCTCTTTTTTTTCAAAACTCAAACAGCTGGGAGTATGTGGGTCTCTTCTTAGCACCATTATAGAATTTTTAAGAAATAAATTGCAAACACTTGCCGTTGATGGGGACAATAGTGAGTAGAGGAATTTGACATCTGATGCTCCTTATGGTAGTGTAACGAGTCAATAGTTGATTGTGAGTCAAAGGCGAGATGAATGTAGTACAGTAGTGTTCATTGTCCATTAATTTTCATGCTATATGCACATAATATGTGTTTTATCTTAGAAAATAAGTTCGTTGCATATGCTAATTGTCATACTCTCTTTGCCTCAATTCCATCTGATTATAGATCCTGGGTTGCGAAATCTCTTCATAGATATTGATAAAAAATTAGTGATGGTGCAAAATATGGCACATGAAGTTGAACCTTAGCATAATTCAAAGTATGATTATATGTAGGTTCAGGACGTATGGTCCTGCATTGATATTTTTTCTAACTGTGAATGACTTTTTGAAAATTTTAGATTTGATTCTCTATATTAAATTTCCTTTTAAGAAACCCACACGGTCGATTTCTTCTTTAACTGCATCAAAAGTTCGTTCATTGCTAAAGTATTTTGTAATTTTCCGTGATTAAGATATTCCGAATAAAAACTGTAATTCTTCCATTCCGACTTGTTTCGAGTAATTTTCTCCTGCATAATCTTCAGCCGCTAAATCTCACCTTAATTGATTAGACAAAAACTTTCTGTCTATTAAAGTTTTTGTTCCTGATCTAGACATTGATCTCTGGCACCGTTGTTCGGTTAGTTTTTCATGACTGTTGCATAAGATTTATCATAAATCTGACCATCTTTTGCCTTATATACTGAGACTATAATACCATGTACGTAGTACTAGACATGCAGTTCATTCCAACAGTCACTCCTTCTCCATCAAAAGACACAATCTTTATCAGTATTCTAAAAGTTCTATTCTAGTTGTGACAAGATTGTGGAATGATCTTCCTCATCGGACAGTTGAATCTGGCACCAAATATTTTTCATTGTGAACAGGCTATTATAGCTCTCTCTTCATAGTTGATATATGACAGATCTATTTTAACATTGTTATCAATCTTAAGACAATTTATTTTCATTATTTATTACTTCTTATTTAGTTCAACTTTATGCTGGTTTCCTTTCCTCACTATTTTTCTTTGTTAGTCTCATTGCGCTTATAACATCCCACTTTTCCAGCCATAGTAGCAGTTTAGGTAATAATAATAATAATAATAATAATAATAATAATAATAATAATAATGATAATAATAATAATAATAATAATAATAATAATAATAATAATAATAATAATAATAATAATAATAATAAAGGTCTTCAAAGCATATGCAATTAATTTAGTTGATTGTATCTCTCTTCTTACTTTATTAATAAGGAAATTATAGTTCATTAAAAAAAAATTTTCAACTTTACTAAGATACTGTATGGGAGGGGTTCGTAACATGAATATTAGGGTTTCTTGTATGTCTGTTAAATCTTGATATTGAGTGGGTAGCAAACGCCTTCATATAGAAGTAATCTAGTTTTTCTTTTACGATTTTACCATGTTAGATTTTCAAATTGACTTTGAATCCCTTAAATCCATTAAATCCCTTAAGTGACTTTCTACTTGTAGATAACAACTGGTAATGCATAATAAAAACTAGATTTCCTGGCAAGACAGGATTTCTCTGCTAGTCCTATGTTCAAGCCAGACCCACTGTATAAATATAGGGGTCGAGGATGGAATTCATATTCAAAGACACAAATTATCGCCTTATATTCCCATATCTACCCTAGAGAGGTTATATAGCTTCCCACACACAAGTACTCACAGTTGAAGATAAATATCCCCAGAATGGGGGAAAAAAGAGGATATTGAAGTCTCGTCATCTATCTGGAATGTCCCAGAGGCTACGGACATTAGAAAATAGTGTCAACATAAAGAAGAAAAAGAGGAAGAAGAAGAAGAAGAAGAAGAAGAAGAAGAAGAAGAAGAAGAGAGAGAGCGAGAGAGAGAGAGAGGGGGGGGGGGTGCTTCCTCAGATGACAAAGACTTTTGAAGAGAAATGTTGGTCGTGACCGTAAAGAGAGTTTATTTTTCTATTTGCGTATGCGGAATACATCGATGTGGAAACACGAGGTGGATAACTAATTATTCTTATTTCTAGTTGGATCATCTTTACAAAAAATTATAATCTCAAACTATAGTTTAAGATATCCATACATATGACTAAGCATGAATTATGTGTATGCGCGATTGTTCCCACGTGTTTTTAGAATAGTAAAACCGTGTAAAAATAAAGTAGCTAAAAATGAAAAGGAAAACAACGTGAGACTTGAAGTGGATTAGAGCACAAGATAAAAATAAAGCAATCTGTGGCAACATAGAATAAATTTCTTCCCATTTTTGAGAAAATTGTGAAAAGCGGAAAAAAGGAATAATAATTTATTGATTGTTCATATTTGAAAATCCCTTTAGCGAATGAGGCACATAATAGGATTTTTTTTTTCTTTTTTGCTTGAAGTTTTACTGTGGGGTTCAATGAACCTCTGTTTACTGGCAAGGTTCATAAACAGTTAATGTTTCATTGCTCAGCAAATTTTCTTTTAATTTTTTCCACTTAAAGTCAGAAAACATTTTTTTTTTAATCCCCGTTCACGAGGTTCCTAAACCCCCCTCTAGACAATACGTTTTGTGTTTACAAATTAAGCCTCATAGACTACTGATGTTTACCAGGTATTTTTCGTTAGTCAGGTTCAGCAAATCTCTTTTGTAACTGTCATTATATACTCCTCATCGCTTCGGATATTGACTTATTCGCCTTTTTAGGCTGACGAATTTTCCAAAGGGGGTCTGAGACGATACTTTTAAGACTGGTGTATCTTTCTATACTTAATATCTTTATACATTTCATCTTAAATAAAATGAAATGTCGTTTTTTGTGTATCATAATTCAG
>NC_090734.1:108318005-108325505 GCF_036898095.1 Palaemon carinicauda | reverse complement strand
GATGAAAATTATGATTTAACTTTTCCTGATTCGAAAAAAAGTATTGTTACTGTACATTTAATGGGAAGGGTTCAGCTAGCTGGGTTACCGAATGTATGTTCAACAAAATACTTGACCACTCGACTAACACGTGCCGTGCAACGCATACCCTTTGACAGAACAGAGGAGCAATGGGATAATGTTCATTTGCAAGTGAAGCGAATCATGGCGGAGCAAACACCAGTAAGTGATTAATTATTGTGAGTTCGTTAGTTGACATGTTTTTATATACACTTTGTGTGGGTGACAACGGACATTAGAAGGAAGAATTATTATTACCTCCGCTAACAAAGTTGAAAGGAGGCTATGTGCTACCCCTTGTTGGTGTGTTAGTGTATTTCTATGTTATATTTGTGTGTGTTTGGTTTGCTAGTAAATACCTTCCTGGCCACAATTGTAATCGTATAGTTATTTAAGTTCCAGCGATCATCTGTTTTTTTAACTATATGAAAATGATTAAATTTTGGAAGGTCTGGGTCCAAGGTCAAGGTCATGTCAAGCAAAATGTCCAATTCACGTCCAATTCTGGTCACAGAGACTTTAAACTTGGTTCATATTTGACTCTATGAAAATCCACGCTAATCAATAAATGCTAAGGTCAAAAGTCAAGATCAAGATTGAGCAAAAGGTCGAAAAATACGCTGCCCCAGCGAGGGTCTCCGCTCTACTGAGTGTCCCCTTTAGTTATCTATGTGAGCAGCAGACCTGGTGACCTGACGATCTACACACGTAAATATTTTGTATTTATTCTTGCCTAGATGTATTAGGAAACCTTATAAACTAAAATGTAACATTTTTTTTATCCATATTGTCTTTAAATATATATATATATATATATATAATATATATATATATATATATAGTATATATATATACATATATATATATATATATATATATATATATATATATATATATATATATATATATATATATATATATATATATATATTATATATATATATATATATATAGTATATATATATCTCAAAGATATACCATCAATATAAAGTATATGATCAGTAAATAAACGCACGGAAAATCAAGTTCAGTACAGATTACAATATTAGAAATATCACAATGATGAGTGATGAGGGGTAGAATGGCTTTTAACAATTTGAAGAGAGAGAGAGAGAGAGAGAGAGAGAGGAGAGAGAGAGGAGAGAGAGAGAGAGAGAGAGAGAGAGAGAGAGAGAAGAGAGAGAGAGAGAGAATCACTTTCTACAAGTATATTTATTATAGACTAAGTTTTTACTTGGAAAATAAAAATTCTAAAAAAAAGGACATAGAGTTTTTTCTTAAGTCCGGAATATGTTACAAAGCAAAAAGTAAAAAAAAAAGGCTCACACAAAGGCTCGTATCCTACTTTGTATTCATTAATGCTTTTTTTCTTTAATGAGATGAAGAATAACTAATAAATATTTTGCTAGTAAATACTTTTTGAATGTTTTAAAACAAATTTGATATCTTTTTTTTTTTTTCACAAAACCAAACACAGGCCCAGAACAGGAAATACTTTCATCATTAACTTTGCAAAAAATCAATTTATCGATGTTTAAACTTTAAACCCCTTCAAGATAAGCATTTAATGACAGTAATTAACTATGATTTTTCTGTTTGTTTGGTAAAATAGATTGTTTGTTTTGTTTGTCAGTGAGAGTGCACCATTTAAAGACAGCCAGCAAGTAATCTCAGGTACTTGTATGCTATTAATTATGTTAATGTTTTGGGGTGACTTAATAACTATTATCATAATTTCAATCAATTATTACTATTCTGCAGTTGTAAGAATTAATGAGTAAGTTTAGAACAAACACATTTATAATTACTTTAAAATAGCGATTATTCGCACTGGAATTACCATAACATCCACTTGATAAAAACCGCAAGAAATACGGAACGTGATAAATTTATTGAACGTTGTTACCAATGAGTTTCTGCAATAGAATAGAAAGAATCGCTGAATCTATTTACACAATCCTTCAAATACCTATATACAGAGGCTACGGTGCCACCAAAGGGTAGACAACTATGGTTGTATGGCCATCATAGAAGATGGACTTTGATTTAAAATGATTTTAGTCTATCAAATAGCCATATAGCTCATTAGCATATACGCAGCACACATAACTAACAAATTAAGGAGAAAAACAATTTCTTGATGTGTTCTATTAATTACTATTTCTTATTAATTATGAAATTGCAATATTTTAATGATACAGATGGTAATTAGTACTTAGCCTAAAACCATAAACTAATGTCTAAAACGCTAATAAGTACAGCATATGACAAAAGTACTTTGAAAGGCTCGAGTATTTCATTAAACCGAGAGTGTTTTATTTTTGCTGACTCAGTATTTGAAAGTTTCAATAGTGAATTTCACAGAGAGAGAGAGAGAGAGGAGAGGAGAGAGATGAGAGAGAGGAGAGAGAGAGAGAGAGAGAGAGAGGAGAGAGAGAGAGAGAGAGAGAGAGATAATTCGAATGATTTTAAGTGACTCCTTTTCCTTACAATAGATCAACGAATTTAACAAATCTACACTCACGAGAATTCATGAATGTCAAAATAACCCAAAAAGGGCAAAACAAAAGCGCATCACTTTCCCTGAAGATGCCAACCCCTTTGGTGCATAATTCTTCCTATTGTCAACTTAAAGCCGTCGTTTCCGGGGAATGCAAAACCGAACCTCACTTCAAAATTAATCAAAAGTCATCAGTGATCCAATGTATGAGATTAAGAAAATCTATATATCCTTTGCTGATCGGACGGAAAGGGGGGTTGGACCAAAGGGTGAGGGTGGAGGATACAGGGCGGGGGAGGGGGTTGGGCAGTGACCACTTTTGCAGTCACCGAATTATAGTCCCTTTAATCAGTTCTACTTTCACACGCTGACTAATTAAATGTCTCAGGAGGCCATTCAGCAGTCGTTTGAAATTGAGCTTTTTTAAATTACAATTATTAGAGTTTTCGAAAATGGGTTTCATCGGAGTTTTCTTATTTCTCCATCGTTTATTCAATTTCTCCATATATACTAATCCCTCAGTTATTTCTCATTTTCTTCCCAAATAAACAATGAATGCCGAGGAAATTGGATGAATTCTATATTCTTTTATAATCCCAAAATATTTCTGAGATTTTCAAGTTTTATAATGTGAGCTCAAATAAACACGGCATTTCTTGAATATGAAATAATTGCCAACTTACATACGTCCATACATTCATAGCAAACACACATGCACATATGCATACACGCACGCGCGCGTACACTCACACACACAAATTTCCTGGCATTAGAAAAATACTGAAGTACCTACCCAAATTCCTCGACTATGATAGAATAAAATTCACTTATCGGGCCAACTGAAGTATTTTAACGTCTTTTGCAAACCGTAAAAATACTCATGATGAAGAGTAATCCTCTGTTCCCTAGCTTGCAGTTTGGCCTTGGAGCATGTGATGCTACGCTTACAATCTCCCAATACTGTGCAAAAAATCACTCGATTCAGGTCAGGAAGTTCGTATGACTGACCTTGATTTTATTGCTTATTGACAAAGTTCTTTAATATTTTGGGGGGTCAATCTATTTGACGAATTATTTTATTGCTTTCATTCTACCTTGTTTTCGGGAATTTTTTCCTCCCGTCTGGTCTTCAGCTGATGAATCTCATCTTAATTTGTTGGAACAAGAACTTATGGTCAATTAAATTTCTTTTTCTCCTGATATAGATATTAATCGTTTTAACCGTCGTTCAATTATTTCGGTATGCATGTTGCATTGGATTTTCCCGGATAACTCTTTTTATAGTTTATAAATAAAAGATATATTTGTTTTTATTACTGTTCTTAGAATATTTAATTTAAATTGTTCCTTACTTTTTTATAGTTCATCTACTCCCTTATTTTCCCCAATGGGTTATTTTCATCTGTTGGAGATTTTAGCTTATGGCATCATTCATATCCACTTAGGGTTTTACCTCAGCCAATAATGATAATAATAATAATAATAATAATAATAATAATAATAATAATAATAATAATAATAATAATAATAATAATAATAATAATAATAATAATAATAATTATAATAATAATAATAATAATAATAATAATAATAATAATAATAATAATAATAATCATAATAATAATAATGCTCTTTTTTTCAAAACTCAAACAGCTGGGAGTATGTGGGTCTCTTCTTAGCACCATTATAGAATTTTTAAGAAATAAATTTCCAACACTTGCTGTTGATGGTGACAATAGTGAGTAGAGGAATAAGATATCTGATGTTCCTTATGGTAGTGTGATAAGCCAAGAGTAGGTTGTGAGTCATTGGCAAGATGAATGTAGTACAGCTGTGTTCATTGTCCATTAATTTTCACGCTTTATACGCATAATATGTTTTAGCCTAGAAAATAAGTTCGTTGCATATGCTAATTGTCATACTCTCCTTGCCTCATTTCCATCTGAATATAGATCCTGGGTTGCAAAATCTCTTCATAGATATCGATAGAAAATTAGTGATGGTGCAAAATATGGCACTTAAAGTTGAACCTTAGCATAATTCAAAGTATGATTATATGTAGGTTCAGGACGTATGGTCCTGCATTGATATTTTTTCTAAATGTGAATGACTTTTTGAGATTTTAAGATTTGATTCTCGATAATAAATTTCATTTTAAGAAACCCACATGGTCGATTTCGTCTTTAAGTGCATCAAAAGTTCGTTCATTGCTAAAGTATTTTGTGATTTTCTGTGATTAAGATATTTTAATTCTTCCATTCCGACTTGTTTCGAGTAATTTTCTCCTATATAATCTTCAGCAGCTAAATCTCACCTTAATTGATTAGACGGAAACTTTCTGTATATTAAAGTTTTTGTTCCTGATCTAGACATTGATCTCTGGCACCGTTGTTCAGTTAGTTCTTCCTTACTGTTGCATAAGATTTATCAAAAATCTGACCATCCTTTGCCTTATATACTGAGACTATAATATTATGTACGTAGTACTAGACATGCAGTTCATTCCAACAGTCATGCCTTCTCCATCAAAAGGCTAAATTTTTATCAGTATTCTAAAAGTTCTATTCTATTTGTGACCCGATTGTGGAATGATCTTCCTCATCGGACAGTTGAATCTAGCACCAAATATTTTTTATTGTGAGCAGGCTATTATAGCTCTCTATTCACAGTTGATATATGACAGATCTATTTTAACATTGTTATCGATCTTAAGACAATTTTTTTTTCATTGTTTATTACTCCTTATTTATTTCAACTTTATGCTGGTTTTTTTTCCTCACTATTTTTCTTAGTTAGTCTCATTGCGCATATAACATCCCACTTTTCCAGCCATAAGCAATAATAATAATAATAATAATAATAATAATAATAATAATAATAATAATAATAATAATAATAATAACAACAACAACTCCAATAATAATAATAATAATAATAACAACAATAACAACAACTCCAATAATATTTATAATAATAATAATGATAATAAAAACAACAACAACCATAACAACAACTCCAATAATAATAATAATAATAATAATAATAATAATAATAATAATAATAATAATAATGATAATCATAATAATAATAAACGTCTTCATAGCATATGCAATTAATTTAGTTGTTCGTATCTCTCTTCTTACATTCTTAATAAGGAAAGTAGAGTTCATTAAAAAATGTTTTTCAACTTTACTAAGATACTGAATGGGAGGTTTTCGTAACATGAAAATAAGGGTTTCTTGTAAGTTCATACTTCACTGTAAAATTTTGATATTGAGTGGGTAGCAAACGCCTTCATATAGAAGTAATCTAGTTTTTGTTTTATGATTTTACCATGTTAGATTTTTAAATTGACTTTAAATCTTTATTTCCCCATTAAATCCCTTAAGCGACTTTCTACTTGTAGATAACAACTGGAAATGCATAATAAAATCTAGATTTCCTGGGAAGACAGGATTTCTCTGCTAGTCCTATGTTCAAGCCAGACCCACTGTATAAATATAGGGGTCGAGGATGGAATTCATATTCAAAGACAAAAATTATCGCCATATATTCCCATATCTACCCTCGAGGGGTTTTATAGCTTCCCACACACAAGAACTCACAGTTGAAAATAAATATCCCCAGAATGGGGGAAAAAAAAGAGGATATTGAAGTCTCGTCATCTATCTGGAATGTCCCAGAGGCTACGGACATTAGAAAATAGAGTCAACACAAAGAAGGAGAAGAAGAAGGAGAAGAAGGAGGGAGAGAGAGAGAGAGAGAGAGAGAGAGAGAGAGAGAGAGAGAGAGAGAGAGAGAGAGAGAGAGAGAGAGGTGGGGATGGCTTCCTCGGATGACAAAGACTTTTGTAGAAAAATGTTGGTCGTGACCGTAAAGAGAGTTTATTTTTCTATTTGCGTATGCGGAATACATCGATGTGGAAACACGAGGTGGATAACTAATTATTCTTATTTCTAGTTGGATCATCTTTACAAAAAATTATAATCTCAAACTATAGTTTAAGATATCCATACATATGACTAAGCATGAATTATGTGTATGCGCAATTGTTCCCACGTGTTTTTTAAAAATAGTAAAACCGTGTAAAAAATAAAGAAGCTAAAAATGAAAAGGAAAACAAAGTGAGACTTGAAGTGGATTAGAGCACAAGATAAAAATAAAGCAATCTGTGGCAACATCTACTAAATTTCTTCCCAGTTTTGAGAAAATTGTGAAAAGCGGAAAAAAGGAATAATTATTTATTGATTGTTCATATTTGAAAATCCCTTTAGCGAATGAGGCACATAATAGGATTTTTTTCTTTTCTTTTTTGCTTGAAGTTTTACTCTGGGGTTCAATGAACCTCTGTTTACTGGCAGGGGTTACCACCATATTCTTTTATTTTTGCACTGAAAGTCAGAAAACTTTTTTTTTTTTTTACCTTCACGAGGTTACTAGACTATACCTTTTGTGTTTACAAATTCTGTTAAGCCTCGTAGACCACTGAGGTTCACCAGGCCTTTCATGTTGGTGAGGTTCAGCAAAGCTCTCTTGTAACTGCCATTACACTCTGCCTCGCTCAAAATATTGATTTATTATCCTCTTTAGGCTGACAAATTTTCCAAAGAGGATCTGAGACGATACTTTTGAGGCTGCTGTATTTTTCTATAATTAATGTCCTTATACTTTTTATCTTAAATAAAATGAAATATCTTTTTTTTTTGTGTGTGTGTATCATAATTCATGAGTTATGCTAGTTATTACCGTTTAAAAAAAAAAGTAAACAGTTTAAGATATAAATTTTCATTATATTATGGACAAGATTTTTTTATGAATAATACTTGATAGCAAAAACAATCAAATTTAGACTTTTCATGATATGTTTATTTTACCAGATTCCAACTATTTGCAAGTGTTACTATTTTTGAAATGCGTAGGCCTAAACAAATGAGTTCACA
>NC_090734.1:108303005-108313005 GCF_036898095.1 Palaemon carinicauda | reverse complement strand
AATTAGGAAAATAACTTTTTGTGTCAAATCCTTTAACGCACATTCTTCATTGCTCAACAGAGAAGCGAAATGAAGAACTTGTCTAAAGACCATGAAATGGGCTTTGGAGGTGCTGAAGGTCTGAGCCTAGCACAGGCTTTCGGGACTTTATTAAAGATCTCGTTACCTAGGTCGACCTGGAAGGCATATAGAATGGGTCTTGTCAAAGCAGACTTACACGCTGAAATCGTGTTCGCTGCCAACCCTTGACCATGGAGGTGGGGAAAAAAGATAAGCAGAAGTCTGTCAAGATCTCCTGCGGAATCTTCGCCTTGACAAAAGGCCACCCATTTTCTCCAAGATGACTCATATTGCCTTCTAGTAGATTTGCATTTATATTCCACAATGAAGTCTATACTGGCTTCGAAATCCCGAAACGCTTTCTCACCGCTAGGGAGAGAAAATCATGAACTGCAGGGTCCGGGTTTTCTGTAATGAAGCGCAGACAGTTGACTTCTGGACTCGCTGTGTCAGAACTGGATCTGGTAGTGGTACAAACTTAAGCTACAGTTCCAATGCCAGGAGGAACCACACGCTGTTCGGCCACTTGTGGGCCACTATTGCCGCTACCCTTTGAAGGATCTCAGTTTGTTGAGGACCCTCAACAGAAGGTTGTGAGGAGGGAACAGATAAATCTTGGACCATCTGTTCCAGTCGAGGGACATCGCGTCCACTGCTTCCGCTAAGGGGTCCTCGTACGGGGCACGTACAGGGGCAACTTCTTGTTGTCTTTCGTCGCAAAGAGGTCTATCTGCAGTTCTGGGACTGATTCAGAATGAAGGAGAATGATCCTGCGTCTAAGGACCATTCCGACTCTATTGGTGTGAACCTGGATAGAGCGTCCGCTGTCACATTGCGGACTCTGAAGGTGAACTGCCGACAGGTACCACTTCTTCTTTTCCGCCAATCGGAAGACGGCCAACATCACCTGGTTGAGAGGTGGTGACCTCGATCCTTGTCGATTCAAGTATCTTACAACTACCTCGCTGTCTATTACCACTTTATGTGGAACGAATGACGCGGGGAGACTTTCTTTAAGGTAAGGAGCACTGCCCTAGCTTCTAGAAAGTTTTATGAGAAAGGTCTTGAATAGCCTGGACCAAGTCCCCTGGACTTTTTTCCGATGAGAGTGAGCTCCCCATCCCTCCTTTGAGGCGTCTGAGTGAATCGTCACCGACGGGGGAGGTGGCTGAAGAAGAACCTGACTTCTTTAGATGTCTGGCTTAGGACCAAGGCCTGAGAAGAGTACTTAGCCGAAGCGGCTGGTCTTCTCAGGTCTCTTCACGCGTTTGATGCATAACTTCTCCAAACTCCGATTGCATCCTTTAGCTGTGCTCTTAGCACTGGGTCTGTCACCGAAGCAAACTGGAGAGAGCGCAGTACTCTCTCCTGCTCGTGTCTTGATATCCTTTCGGAATCTTGAAGTCTCTTGACAGAACCCGCTATCTCCTTCCTTTTCTTCGCTGGGGTGGAGAAACGGTGTGACAAAAGGTCCCAGTGGATGTTAGCCACTGGAACTTTTGAGATGGAGAAAGTCGAGACTTTTTCTGTTGATCTTGAAGCCTAGGTACTCTAGGAACTGGATCACTGACTGGAAGCTTGCAAGCATTCTGTCTCGGATGCTGCCCACACCAACCAGTCGTCCAGGTAGGCTACTACCTGAATTCCCTTTAGGCGAAATTGTTTGAGAGCTACGCTCGCAAGCTTCGTAAAAATCCTTGGGGCTATGTTTAGCCCGAATGGCATGGCTCCGAAGGCGTATAGTCTTCGCTGTAGCCTGAACCCTAGGTAGGGGGAGAGTCGATGGCTAATTGGAATGTGCCAGTAGGCATCTGACAAGTCTATAGAGACGGAATATGCCCTCTTGGGCAGTAAGGTCCTTATGTGTTGCAGTGTTAGCATTTTGAATTTGCAATTCACTATGAACTTGTTAAGTGGCGACAAGTCCAGAATGACTCTGAGCTTTTCCGAGTCTCTCTTGGGAACACAAAACAGCCTCCCTTAGAAATTGATGGGCTTCACCCTTTTTCTCCAACCGTTCTTGAACGTACTCCTCCATAACGGGGGTGGAGTGTTGGAAAAACCGAAGGTACGGGGGTGTAGTGCTGTACCAGCTCCCGCCCAGTCCATTCTTGAGTAGGCTGTGGGCCCAGGGATCGAAGGTCCACCGATCCCGAAATTTCAGAAGTCTCCCTCCTACCGGTATCACCTCACTTGGACTGCCGTCCTGAGGTCTTGCCTTCCTGACCACGACCACCCCTGAATCCCCTTCCCCTTGAGGGGCGTCTAGACGAGCTCCTCTAGGCTTTGCTCGGAAGGAAGTAGACTGCCCTTCGAACGCTGGGGTGAATGCCGTGGACTGTGTCGACACGGCCTGGGGTACCCACTGAAAGGTGGTCGGGGTTTGTGCCACGATCTGGGGCACTGGGGGCAATGGCAATTGCAGTTGCTGTTGCTGTCTAAGAGGCTTAGCTGGCCGAGACGGTAGCCTAGTCCTCATAGTCTTCCTCTTTGGTTGAGGACCCTCATCCGGGGAAGACTTTCTTTTGATAGCCAGGTCCCACTTCTGGAGAAGGTTTCTATTCTCCAAGGTGGCTTTATCAAAAACTTCTTTGACCAAGTCGGTAGGGAAAAAGGTCTTTTCCCCAAATGTTGGAGGAGATTAGTTTCTTTAGCTTGTGCCTCACTGTAGCCGAGGTAAACACGAACTCCCTACAAGCTCTCCTTGCCTTGACGAAGCCATAAAGGTCCTTCGTCACTGTGGCCAGATGAGGCTTGGCCACTACCATGAACATTTCATGGACCTTGGGGTCACTTGCCATCGTCTCGAGAGTAGTCTGAAGAGACATTGAGGCAGTCAGTCTTTCTTTTGTATCGAACTCACTTCGCAAAAGAAAGTCAGACAGCTTAGGGAAGTCCTTGCCGAACTGACGTCCGGCAATATCAGCCTCCAACTTTCCCACTTAGAACGTAAGATGGACGTCCTTCCAATCTTTGTGGTCCATAGGCAGGGCCAGCGACAAGGGTTTACACTCCTCTAGGGAGGGGCAAGACTTGAATGCCTCGATTGCTTTTAGTACAGCCAGAAACCCTTTCTGTAAAAGGGGGAAGGCTCTTGTAGGCGAGGACACAAAGGAAGGGAGCTTCCTATTCAATGCAGCTACCTTTGAGTTAGAGAAGCCACTCTCTTTCATCGAAGATGAAAGTAGAGCTTGAGCCTTAGCATGGTCATCACTATGACCTCCTTCAGCTCTGCCTCCTCCTTTGAAGCTGGTTCCTTCCTCAGCCGGACATAACAGTCCGGATATGGTGCCTTGCTGGGCCAGAATTCCACCCTCCAGGGGAACTGAGCCCAGCATATCCGAGATGACGATCTTTCCAGTCGTCATTGACATGTGCTCAGCATACCTCCATGGGTTAGCATCCGAGCACAAAGGAAGGTCTTTCACATTGAGCTTTTCTGGGGCCCATGTGATTCTGCAAGGCACTGCATTCGCAGTTCCATTGCAGCCGCCTTCTCCTGATCCTCCTTCTGCATTTGTTGGATCATTCCAACAATAGAAGAGAGGGCCTGTCCCAGCTCTACTGGGAGACCGGCCGATGTAGAGGGGCTTGAACTTCATCCTGGGCTTCTGCAAGGAGGTCTTCCTCCTGACACCCGTCCACATCAGATATCCTGTCATTTAGCTGGATGTCTTGCATCGCGACCGCGACTTCAGCATCCACCTGGATCTGAACTTAGGGGATCTCCTCTTGAGGCTGGGGAATCACTGCATAAGCTGATGCCTTAGGGAAAAGATACGCCCTCATCTTCTCACTTGGAAGATAAGGGCCAGAAGTGTACTTTTGGAAGCCCCTTACCCAGGTACGAAGCTTCTTCCTAGCTATTTAAATGTCTCATTAATCAGGTTAGTGCACACAGTACATACCTGAGGGTCCCAATACCGGAGATCATCCTTGGAGACAGCTTATGCTGCGTGTCTCCTACAAAACTCATGTCCGCAGAGGTTCTTGCTGCTGACATTGCAGAAAGCACTTCCCCACTTCGGAGTGTCCTTCTGTAAAGAGAAGAAATTTCCATGAGTATCAAGTGAACTATGTATCACTGGATATGCATAGTATAGCATAACAATTCAGAAATTAAAGACACACTCTTGCGTTTCCCTCACAACCCATTGCTGCAGCCTTCCAGATAATAAAATCAAAATGGTTTATCTCTACTAGAGTAACCAATGCAAAGTTTCCAGAGGAAAAGGGTGGAGCTCACACCTAGGCAATGATTTTAAAATCCGGGATAATAGACAGGGAAGAACTCTGCTTCTTGTCTGAAGGCAACAGCAAAGGGCCGTGCAAGAAAACACAATAGTGTTAGAAGATACAGTGCTGTACCTAAACTTTTACTATAGTTTTCTTCTTACTGTATATGCTATACAGAAGAATACTAGTACAGTATAGGAGGATGTGTGCCGGCCTGCCTTTGCCGGCCGGCACACACCACAATTAGCTTTAAAGTATACTACTTAACAGCTATAGGGCGGCAGCCCTCTGGTTCAAATGCCTGTGCCGGCGGCAGCAGCTGCCGGCCAGCAACAGCCAGTGTTGGCCGGCAATGATTGCCGGCCAGCAACTACACAAGGTAGTACCCAGCTGCCGGCCACACTCTTGGTGACCGGCAGACAAGGACTGACATAAGCCGGCCGGCAAAGGTACAAGACCGATGCCAGCCGGCAGCAAAAGAACGAGAAGACTACACCTACCCAGCTGCCGGCCTCATAGGCCGGCAGCCGGGACAGGTACAGCACTAGAAGAAAATAGAATGGATGCCGGGATAAGAGTGTACACAACCCCCCGAGCCCGGCAACCGAAAGAGTGCATATAAGGAAGGGGAGAAACTTAATTCAGGCTTCCTTGACCAATGCCGTCCGGCTCTGCCGGCAGGCATGGATGAGGGACCAAGAGAGGTCCGGGCAGCACTCGAAAACTTAAGACCCTTGCCGTCCAGCATCTCTGCCGGCCGGCAATGGGCTTAGTCAATTCCACATCCCAACCTATACTAGGTCCAGAAGTAGAATGACGTACAGTAGAGTAATACCCCTGCCGGCCAGCTCTGCCGGCCGACAAGGTACAGTACAGTAATGGCTAGGCCATTACGGAGAAAGAGGGGGAAGGGACAAGAGGGTCCTGCCAACCTTGCTTTAGTGACAGATCACCCGCAGCCAAGAACTTTGTCTTAGCCTAAGGGAGATCTAAGGGAAAGGGCCAGCACAGTAGTATAATACTTGCCAGCTTCCAGAGCACCAAAGCAAGGAAGGCGTTGCTACTCCCAAGGGAAGATTTTATCCTCCCCGAGAACAGCAACAGGACTTAGTCTGGTCGATCACAAAAGAAGGAATCATAACTTACAGAAACCTTCGATAGTGACCTAAGGGAGCTAAGCTCCCTTTGTAAGTGTTAGGTCAGCGAGGGAGACTCTGCCCCAAGCCAGACAACACGGACTCAGACTAAAAACTCTGTTGTTCTGTCCCTCTTTGAACCAGACTTTGCTGGAACAGGAAGGTACAGTAACACCCTAGTATAGTTTTATCGAAAATAAATTCGGAAAAAAACACTTAGGGAAAAGCCCAAGGCTTAAACAGAGGGAAAGGGATTGCATACCTTCTCTGAAGAAAAGAAAGCAACCGGGGAGTATAATAAAGTATACTAAGGCTCCATAAACAATTAGCCTAGGCACCAAGAGAATCGATTACCTAATTCACCGAAACTCTCACGTATACAATCTTGGAAATATTCCACACAGTCTAAAATGTATAAAATATAGCCTAAAGCTTCAATAAAATTTTAATTACACTCGGAAAAACCAAAATCATGCATTAAGTACTAGGACCAAACGACTAGGCTACATGGCCTAGCGTAGGCCAGAATGGCGAATACTTCGCCAAATAATACTAAGCACGAAAGGAAATCCTATGTAAGCTAAATAGCTAAAATTTATTAAGCAAAACAACCAGGAATGTCACTCTGACTAACTAATTTATACCTAGCGAGTGACAGTGTCCAGGACACCTCTGGTAGGCTACGGCTCTTGTATCAAAGATTAATCCCATTAATCACTCAAAATTTTACCAAGAGCCTACATTTATACATAACAGACACTATACTCAACTTATCCGAGGTCAACGAAGACGAAGAAGCCATGAAAAGCTGAATAAATCCAAGATTTGCGAGAAAAACAGGAAAAAACACCGAGTTGTTAAGCTACGCAAAAAGGAATACAGATGGCGCCAGGCACGCATACGAATCGGGGGATAGGGAAGCCTTGGGAGTGGCTCCCCTTTTTCTTTCCCGAATTCGTATCTCGTCAATCTCCCTCCTACAAGACGAAATCTCTGTTCAGGTCGTAGATTGCCATGTGACGTGTCTAGAATACGTCCTCTGATATGTCGCGATATCCCTTTCACGAGGGATACTCGCTCCAGGAGTTAGAATTCTGGTACCTTAAGGTAAATTCTCTGGGAATATTGCCGTAGTTGTAATATACCCTAGGAAGCTACCCTATAGGAACTTCCATCAGGACGACATGGCTTGAGCCCAAAAAAAAAAAAAATATATATATATATATATATATATATATATATATATATATATATATATATATATATATATATATATATATATATATATATATATATATATATTCATATATATATATATATATATATACATATATATATATATATATATATATATATATATATATATTTATATATATTTATATATATATATATATATATATATATATATATATATATATATATATATATATATATATATATATATATATATACATATATATACATATATATATATATATATATATATATATATATATATATATATATATATATATATGTATATATATGTATATATATATATATATATATATATATATATATATATATATATATATATATATATATATATATATATACATATATATATATATATATATATATATATATATATATATATATATATATATATATATATATATATGTATATATATATATATATATATATATATATATATATATATATATATATATATATATATATATATATAAATATATATATATATATATATATATATATATATATATATATATATATATATATATATATATGTATGTAAATATATATATATATATATATATATATATATATAATATATATATATATATATATATATATATATATATCTGTGTATCTATATATTATTATTATTATTATTATTACTATCCAAGCTACAACCCTAGTTGGAAAAGCAAGATGCTATAAGCCCAGGGGCTCCAACAGGGAAAAATAGCCCAGTGAGGAAAGGAAATAAGGAAATAAATAAATGAAGAGAACAAATTAACAATAAATCATTCTAAAAACAGTAACAACGTCAAAACAGACATGTCATATATAAACTATTAACAGCATCAAAAACAAATATGTCATAGATAAACTATAAAAAGACTCATGTCCGCCTGGTCAACAAAAAAGCATTTGCTCCAACTTTGAACTTTTGAAGTTCTACTGATTCAACCACCCGATTAGGAAGATCATTCCACAACTTGGTAACAGCTGGAATAAAACTTCTAGAGTACTGCGTAGTATTGAGTCTCGTGATGGAGAAGGCCTGGCTATTAGAATTAACTGCCTGCCTAGTATTACGAACAGGATAGAATTGTCCAGGGAGATCTGAATGTAAAGGATGGTCAGAGTTATGAAAAATCTTATGCAACATGCATAATGAACTAATTGAACGACGGTGCCAGAGATTAATATCTAGATCAGGAATAAGAAATTTAATAGACCGTAAGTTTCTGTCCAACAAATTAAGATGAGAATCAGCAGCTGAAGACCAAACAGGGGAACAATACTCAAAACAAGGTAGAATGAAAGAGTTAAAACACTTCTTCAGAATAGATTGATCACCGAAAATCTTGAAAGACTTTCTCAATAAGCCTATTTTTTGTGCAATTGAAGAAGACACAGACCTTATATGTTTCTCAAAAGTAAGTTTACTGTCGAGAATCACACCTAAAATTTTGAAAGAGTCATACATATTTAAAGAAACATTATCAATACTGAGATCCGGATGTTGAGGAGCCACCGTCCTTGACCTACTTACAATCATACTTTGAGTTTTGTTAGGATTCAACTTTCATACTCCCATAATTTGCACCATGCACTAATTCTAGCTAAAACTCTATTAAGGGATTCACCAACCCTAGATCTACATTCAGGGGATGGAATTGATGCAAAGAGAGTAGCATCATCTGCATATGCAACAAGCTTGTTTTCTAGGCCAAACCACATGTCATGTGTATATAGTATGGAAAAGTAATGGGCCAAGAACACTACCCTGTGGAACACCGGATATCACATTCCTATAATCACTATGGTGCCCATCAACAACAACTCTTTGAGATCTATTACTTAAAAAATCAATAATAATGCTAAGAAACGACCCACCCACTCCCAACTGTTTCAGTTTGAAAACAAGGGCCTCATGATAACACGGTCAAAGGCAGCACTAAAATCAAGGCCAATCATACGAACTTCCCGACCACAATCAAGGGATTTCTGTACAGCATTGGAGATTGTAAGAAGGGCATCACATGCTCCAAGGCCTTTACGAAAACCAAATTGCAAACTAGGGAATAGATGATTACTTTCAGCAAACCTATTAAGACGTTTTGCCAGAAGACGTTCAAAAACTTTAGATAATATGGGAGTTATGGAAATTGGGCGGTAATCAGTGGGACTTGAGCTACCACAAACACATTTACATAGAGGAGTAACATTACCAATTCTCCAACTAGTGCTAAAAGCTCCTCTTCTTGCTAACTTGCGCAAAATAACAGATAACTTTGGAGCTAAGAAATCTGCTGTCTTTATAAAAAACAAGGAAAAATACCATTTGGGTCTACACTCTCCATAAGCATCAAGGTCCATCAACAGAGCTTTAATCTCACGAGATCGAAAAGCTAAACTAGTTAGTTTAGCCTCAGGAAAACAGGAATGAGGAAGCTTCAAGTTTTTCATTACTCTGTTTACTGTCAAAAACATCAGCCAAAAGGGTTGCCTTTTCCTTTGGACAGTGAGTGACTGAGCCATCTGGTTTAAGTAAAGGAGGAACTGTTGCATCTACACCAAAGAGTGCAGATTTAAGGGTAGACCACCATTTATGTTCCTGAGTTGTACCAGAAAAGTGTTTCTTTTATGGTTAAATTGTACTCCTTTTTCAGTTGAGGCATAAACTCTCTGAGCAAAAGCTCGAAGCTGAGTATAGTTGTTCCAGGTCAAATCTGATCTGTTCCCCTTCCAAAGATGATAGGCCTCCTGTTTCTCCAAATAAGCACGTCTACAATCATCATTGAACCACGGTTTGTCCTTCACTCGATACCTTAGCACACGAGAAGGGATACGCCTATCAATTATGTTGACTAGATTCTCATTCAAAGGGACAACAGGATCTACACTATTATATTAATTGTGACCAATTCAAGCACAAAAGATCATGTAAAATCCCATTCCAGTCTGCTTGGGATTTCATATAAATTTTACAAGAATATGATATATCAGGGACAGGCTGCTCAGTCTTCACTAATAATGAAATCAAGGCATGATCAGATGTCCCGACTGGAGAACCAACCTTACTAGTTATAACGCCAGGGGAGTCAGTGTATACGAGGTCCAAGCAATTACCAGACCTGTGAGTAGCTTCATTTATGATTTGCTCACAGCCTGATTCAGAGGCAAAGTCTAAAGCTCTTAAGCCATGGCGATCGGTAGGAGAGATAGAACTTAACCACTCCCTATGGTGAGCATTAAAATCACCAACAAAGACAAAAGAAGCCTTTCTATCATCTTCTTGTATCTTAGCCATAATGGTAAGAAGACAATCGAAGAT
>NC_090734.1:108298982-108302505 GCF_036898095.1 Palaemon carinicauda | reverse complement strand
TAGGGCCTCCCCTTCTGTTTATGTTATGTGGACGACATACTTGTGTTCTCCTCCTCAAAAGAGGAACACCCATCACCTGCGCATCGTGCTCGACTGTCTGCAATAAAATGGCCTTGTTGTCCGGTACGACAGGTGTACCTTTGGCGCCAACGAAGTGTCGTTCTTAGGGCACCGCATAACTCTTGAAGGAGTCCATCCCCTCCCTGAGAAGGTGGCAGCCGTTCAGGACTTCCCCGCTCCCTCGACCGTCAAAGTTCTGCAGGAATTCTTGGTCATAATCAACTATTATCACCGTTTTCTGCCAGCCATTACCGCACTCTTGCTCCCCTCTATGCCTCCCTCAAGAGCAAGAAAAAAAGGACCTGAAGTGGGGTCCCCCTTCAAGAAGCGGCCTTCTGCAATGCAAAAAAAGGCCCTATCAACCACTGGGGCTCTCACTTTTCCTATCACATATGCCCCTCTCGTTCTCTCCACCGATGCCAGCGACGTCGCTATTGGTGCAGTACTCGAGCAGGTGGTCAATGGCTCGCCCCGCCTATTGGCCTTCTTCAGCAGAAAGCTGTCCCAAGGCAGAATAGGGTTATTCTACATTCGATCGCGAATTGCTGGCGGTGCACTTGGCTGTACGTCGCTTTCTCCATTTCTTAGAAGGTACGCCCTTCATCATTCGCACAGACTGCATGCCTCTGGTGCACGCCTTCACTCGACAGTCCTGACGCCTGGTCCGCCAGTCAACGCCGACATCTCTCCGCCGTGGCTGAATACAATTGCACCCCTCAATACGACCCT
Organism: Palaemon carinicauda; assembly: GCF_036898095.1. Classification (NCBI taxonomy): domain Eukaryota; kingdom Metazoa; phylum Arthropoda; class Malacostraca; order Decapoda; family Palaemonidae; genus Palaemon; species Palaemon carinicauda. The sequence continues at coordinate 108,301,716 of NC_090734.1, read as the reverse complement.
GGGGAAAATGAATCCCATTGTCGATACCCTCTCCAGAAACACGTTGGCTGCTGTTCAACTGGGATTGGACTACAATGCCTTGGCTGATGCCCGACAGGATCCAGAGTATCAAGCATGTAAGACATCCTGCACGTCCCTCCGTTGGGAATGACTTCCCCCTCGAAGACTCCCAACACCACCCTCCTCTGTGACATCAGTACTGGTAGACCGCGACCTTGGATTCCTGATCCCATGCACTCGGCAGGTGTTTGATTTCATTCACGTCCTTTTACATCTCTCGTGCCGTTCAAGAGCACAGCTGCTGAGGGACGAAGTTCATTTGGCACGGCATTTCTAAGGATGCTAAGGATTGGGTCTGCACCTGTACTTCTTGCCAAACTTCCAAAGTACAACGACACAGGGATTCAGGAGTGGGCACATTTCCTCAGCCTTAGGGTCGTTTCGCACACATTCATGTCAACGTTGTAGGCCCCCTACCCACATCACAAGGACATCGTTACCTGTTTACCATCATCGACTGCTTCTACTCGTTGGCCTGAAGCCATTCCCATGGAAACTGCAACGTCGCCCCCACTTTTCTGCCTTACTCTCAGGATGGATTGTAAGACTTGGTATCCCTGAACATATTACTTCTGACAGGGGCACCACTTTCACCTCTCAGTTGTGGACATCATTAGCGAATCTCATGGCATCACCCTACATCGGAAAACGGCTACAGCCTTACTGCCAATTGACGATCTCCAGCGTATACGTCACGTCATGAGGAAAACTTACTCCATGCCGCCAAACTTACAAGGCCCCAGCGAAGCATCACATACCGACAGAATTGCACTCTACAACACACGTCTTCCTGTGCAACGACACTAGCAAGCCACTGCTAACGCCCCCTTACACGGGCCCTTTCCTTGTGATCTGACGCAGTCCGAAAGCATTCCTACTAAACATTCGTTGCAAAGAAGACTGGGCCTCCATTGATTGTCTAAAACCTGCTTATCTCCTGCCAGATAACCCGCCTAGAGTTCGCCTCTCTAGATCAGGGTGCCCTATTTAACATGCCACAGTATGTCATTTTTAGAGGGGGAGCCATGTACCAACCGCGTCTCCCACGATCGTACATAATTCATTTTGTATACATATTATGCTTGTATCTTTGCTCTTCCCTCGCACTAAATAGAACCTGAATAAAGATGCCTGTTTTTCTCACTGGTAACGGTGTCGGTTTTGAACCTGAAATTTCCTGTTGCCTTGAGTTTTTTGTATATGAAGGAGAGTGTTCTATAATAAACTCACACAGTTGCTTTCATCCTGTCTGAGTCACAACCTTCTCTCGGTCCGTCACAGTATTGACATGTAGCTTCGTGTTCTCTAAGGATGTGTTAATGCTACACATGATAGAAGAAATTACTTCACATTTGTTACGCGAGAATCCTGATGGGTATCAGAGATAGGGCTTTTTTGTAAGTTTATGTTTATTTGTTAATTGTTACCTATCCACTGACTTTATGATAATGGTGATTGTTTAATGGCATGATAATGGTTATTATGATAATTACTGATATGAGTTTATGTGTTTGGTAATATAGTGATTGTAAAGATTACTACTTGTTCCCGCTGAGATGATGGGTAATATTTGTTTCCGTTTTTATTTAATTTTTGACTTGTAATACATACAGGTCGAAATTAACATTCCATTACAACAACCTGATTATATCGGGGTAAAACTTTAGAAACATGCCGGCACTTGATATTAACCAAAATAATCACCTACATGGAAAGAGCATGTCAAAATCTACATAGAAGTTATAGATATTGAACAGAGTGGAATTAAATAAGCTTGCTAAGTTGTTACCCTCGATTTTTTTTTTTCCAAGTCGGGAAAACGTTTCCTATACGACAATATTTCCTTTAAATGAGCCATTTAACTCAGTTCCGTACGCAAACACAAACTGCTGTAATTATAGATTATTAGCTGAAAGCGGGTGACATCATTATGACCTAATAGTTTCGTAAACAATTACGAACCATTTCAGCGGAGTAATAAAATTACCCACACGCCCGCTGGTATCTTTGTTTGACTGAATACTTCCAATAAACGATGTAGTGGCTGGCCCCTTAGGCGGTAATTATGACAAAAACCCAATTTCTAGTGATTGTTTGCAGAAAAATGTTGATTACAGCGAATTTTATCATTATCTGTGTAGTGGTGGTATTCAGCTTGTGCTGGAATATGCTCGGACATTATTAAATTCTCATGCAAAGGTGTTGCGAATGTTGTGGAGGTATTTCGGTAATTAGCTATGTTGAAAACTCTCTTCTCTCAGTATACAGATATTGTTGCACATGTGTAGAATATAGAAGCAGTGATGTAACGTTAGTTTTGCGAGCTCAACGAGTCTCGGCTGAGCGAAAAACATTAGAAGAACGCAAAGTGAATCATAGGTAATTGTGATACTTAAATTTTCATGACGCACATATGAATTATATATTCATCTAACTGGCTATTTTTTGTTTATAATGCATTTCTACGTATTATTGATGAAAAGCACTATAGTCAATTCTTTTTAGTGAGGCAGATTTGCACCAACCTCGCAGGGGGTGCTCTTTTAGCTCGGAAACGTTTCTTGTTATCTGATTGGTTAGAATTATCTTGTTCAACCAATCAGATAGCAGGAAACTTTTCCAAGCTAAATGGGCACCACTGCGAGTCAGTACAAAGCGTCTCATTGAAAAAAAA
>NC_090734.1:108291482-108293982 GCF_036898095.1 Palaemon carinicauda | reverse complement strand
CTATTCAACATATGACATTTCCGGAATTATTAAGAAACTAACAGCTGTTGGATCCCCTTTTCCTGTATCAATGCGATATCTGTCTGTATGTATTCTCATTGTTAAGTTTGTTGATGTCCTTAATGGATGAAAGTACTAACTCAAATCAAGTCTTTTCATTTTCCTTTCGTGGCTATAATTCAATTTATATTCATCATATGTCAGCTTTCGTGATTTCTACACACACACACACACACACACACATATATATATATATATATATAACATACATATATATATATATATATATTTATATATATACAGTATATATACATATATATATATATATATATACAGTATATACACACATATACATATATATACACATATATATATATATATACATATATATTATATATATGTATATATGTATATATATATATATATATATAAAATAAAAACAATATATATATATATATATATATAAAATAAAAACAATATATATATATATATATATATATATCTTAAATGAAACTAGCAAAAATTCCCAGTAACAACTATTGCACAACCAAAGCATTACATTCATGAGTGACTCATGACATAAGCCCTCATGACCGCTGGGACAAAATGTTAATAGCGGCGAGATCAAAGGATCCCCAAAACAGACAACAAATTATGTTGAATCCTAATAACCTGTTCATTCGTGATCCTTGGTTGACGGTCCAATCAGGCGTACCAACCTAGTTAGAAAATGTGTAATTACCGAGTGTTGAATGATTAAAAAAGTGGATCTAATTCAATCAATATCTCTTTGAAAGAGAATTATTTTTCCTCATATAATATGCATTAAGTTAATTCTTGGAAAATTGCCTGGCTGTGAACGGAAAAAAATATTGTTGGTTTGAACAAAGAATATTTTTATATTTCATGACGTAGAATTGCGAGCACTAATTGGTTTTATTTTGTTTATCATTCAACTTCGGTTTTCTGAGGTTGAGTAGGTCATGCATTGATTTTGCTCTGTAGATAAGTTTCTGGATCATTTGATGAACTATTTAATTACTTGATAATCCTTACCTACACCGAACATGACAGGAAGGTATTTCAGTGACCTAATATATTAGATTCCGTAGGTCATTAAACTGAAATTCTATATAGCATTACTTAAAAGACAATTATATATCAATGCGCCTAATGATTATGTTATGAAACTGCGTACTCCATTTCGAAAGTGTTGCAAAGATAAAAAGAATTTACAAATCAAAGAATAATGATTCCCATAACTAAACTCCGAGGCAGAGAAAACTTTGGTTCCCCTTAGCTGTGACGCAAACGTACTTAGAATAAATCAATGAAATACTCATGGTTAATTTCACCTACGTGTAAATAAATGGTAGATTTAGTTTGAAGCTTTCTATGAAAAAGTGCAACATTTTCCAGATATTTACTTAAGACTATATAGATTATGAAATTACGACAGTATCACTCTCTTACCGAAAGAATCAAAATTTAAAAAACTGATAAACTGAATTCATTTGGAAAGGACTTTGTCTAATACATGATATCGATAAGGACAGGCCCAGAAAGTAAACAACTTCGAAACAACTCACAATGCGACGGAAATTAATCAAATTTGATTTGATCGCTTTTAATTTAACTTGAAGCTATTTAGTATAAAAACTCATAAATACTTGTCTGTATCAAAATCCGTCAAAACTTGTTAGCATTAGAATGATATAAGAACTTATTATTATTATTATTATATAATATTATTATTATTATTATTATTATTATTATTATTATTATTATTATTATTATTTGCTACGCTACAACCCTATATGGAAGAGCAGGATGCTATAGGTATAAGGCCTCCAACAGGGAAAATAGCCTAGTGAGGAAATAAAATAAGGAAACAAATGGAATAATATGCCCGAGTGTACCCCCAAGCAAGAGAACTATAAACAAAGACCATGGAAGACTAGGGTACAGAGGCTATGGCACTATCCAAAAAACATAAAATAATGGTTTTATTTAGGACTGCCCATCTCATAGAAGATTTGCTTACCATAGCTAAAGAGTCTTTTCTACCTTTACCAGGTGTAAAGTAGTCACTGATTATTTAGCCCCTTGAGTGAAGAAGAATTTTCCGGTTACCAAACTGAAATCAGGTTTATGAATAAAGCAGAGAATGTGTAAAAAATATGCCTGATTATTCGGTTTATGTGTAGGAAAAGGAAATATATGTCGTAACCATAGATGGATCCAATGTAGTATTATCTGGCCTGTCAGAGGATCCAATAACTCTCTAGTGATAGTATCTCAACGGGTGGCTTGTCCCTAAGCTAACTTACTACCTGACGACCTACAATTGAAGAGCTATCAGTTTTAGAAGTGCTCAGAACTTGTCATCTTCAAAAGAAATCGGATTTTCTTAGAATTAAAAATTATTAGTTTTTTCTATATTTTCATTATCGACCCAAAACTTGAAGGGCTTGGAATAACTCAGAACTTTTTCAAAACA
>NC_090734.1:108278982-108281482 GCF_036898095.1 Palaemon carinicauda | reverse complement strand
TTGCTAGTACCACACCAGATTAGGTGCTGCCGCGAAGAGATTTGCCAAAGATTGTTAGTGGCCCAAAAAATGTGTAAGTAGGCCATCACTCGTAGCGGTGACCTCCCGTGTTTCTAATCTTTTCTTTTTACATGATGCAGGAACGGGCGTGCTATTTTTTGTAGACAAGGATGCTTGTCGTTCTCTTTTGCCAAGGGAACTCTTCAGGACAAGACATAGTCTTTCTAAGTCTGTGGAAGTCCGCTTGGTAGCTGCCAACAGATCTGCGATACCCAGCTACGGTTACGAGATCCTCACATTATCGTTTGGAAACAGTAAATTTAATTGAAATATTCTTGTTGCCGACGTCACATTGCAAATCCTCAGTGCGGATTTCCTCTCTCATTTCCACGTTCTGGTCGATATCACCCACCGACGATTGGTTAACGCAGACTCGTACTAATCGACACCTCTTGAACCCACCCCCTCCAACCTCGCTCTCTACATTAGCGCACCACAGAGGCCTACGCCCACCTCTTCACGTCGTACCTGGAAGTTTTCCATCCAAAACTTCGCCAAATGCCCGGCCAAGCACAGTATTTATCATCATATCAAGATGACAGGACTCCCATTCTTCGCAAAATTCAGTCGTCTGGCACCGGATTGATTGGCGGCCACAAAAGAGACTTTCGTCAAAATGGAGGAAATGGACCTTTGCCAAAAGGCCTCCAGCCCATGGTCGTCACCCTTACACATCGTCCTGAAGAAAGATGGCTCCCGGATCACTACCCCCTCCCAAACATTGCCGACATGACCTCATACCTGCACTAAGCGAAGATTTTTTCCACGCTCGACCTTCTGAAGGGGTATTATCAGGTGCCTGTGAACCCAGAAAATATCCCCAAGACCACCATCACCATTCCTTTTGGTAAAAGCACTCTCAATTACTCTTGTTTTGGCCTTCGTAATGCTGGGGACACTTTTTAACGTTTCAGGGATGGCATCTTAGGGGACCTCCTCTTCTATGTATGTTATGCGGACGACACACTTGTGTTCTCTTCCAGAAAGGAGGAACACCTGCGTCCCCTGCGCATCGTGCTCGACCGCCTGCAACAAAACGGCCTTGTAGTCTGCTACGCAGAGGCGTAACAATAGGGTGGCAGAGGTGGCAAACTGCTACGGGCCCAGGGCCTATAATGATTAAAGGGACCCATCGACGTAGAGTCACAAAAAGGGAGCCAAGGGACCCAAGGAATATGGGCCCATGGCCGTAAAAAGAAGAAGAAAAAAGAATATGCTACTGCTTACTGTTTTATTTTAGTGATTTAGAAAATAAACTATTTCAGATTCCTGAATATAATACTGGTAAATGATTATTAACAGAAACTGAGAAGACATTACATATTGTTAATGTATATGATGGCCTTTATGGGTTATGGGTTAGGAGGTCATAGAGAGTATTACTGTTCGTACACTACAGGTCCGTATGAGATCTTGGCTTGAACGCGTTGTTCCTGTCTAAGTCCTGGCCTCCGTGTATACCTGTTACCAGAGCTTGTCAGTTGTCACCGCCTGTGACCGCCAAAATCTTTTTATCATTTAAAGGAAGAAGTGAAAGAAGTTTTTCACGTTTCGTGTTTGTTTTACATTGTGTTGTTTTATAAGTGGACTACAACTTATAGTCATCTTACACCTTATGAAAGATTATGTTGATTACGAATTGTGAACTTAATTTTAATATTTGACTCACAATACGAATAATATAATAGAACGAACAATGCATTGAAGAAAGATATAATTAATATCTTCACAATGATAAGAATCAAAAATTTTTTATAGCGCCTCAGTGGCGTGGTCGATATGGTGTTTGCGTCCCACCTTGGTGGTCGCAGATTCGATTCTCGGCCATTCTATTGAGGAGTGAGAGATGTGTATTTCTGGTGATAGAAGTTCACTCTTGACGTGGTTCGGAAGTCACGTAAAGCCATTGGTCCCGTTGCTGAATAACAACTGGTTCCATGCAACGTAAAAACACCATACAAATAAAAAAACAATAGAATTTTTGTATATCAGATGATAACAGAGTATAATGTTCTCAATTAATAATAGTTTTTATTTGCAGTGAATCGGATATATCATGCCTCCCAAAAAACATCTTAGTGGCAGTGAAAAGCGGAAAAAGAAAAAAGAAAATTAAATTAAGGCATCAAAGCTTCCAAAAATTAGTGGTTTCTTTGCCCCAACAGTAGAAGTGATTAACGAAAATGCAAAGGACAATGACAGTTATGAAGCTATTGGAGAAAATACTGATAGTAGTGTCACTAGTGTGGAAATGCCTACTACTAGTACTAGTTTAGTTGAAACAAACACACCAACTGATACAGGTGAAAAGAATTTTGACGAAGTTGGCAAGCCTGATTCTGACCCAGTTTCCGACATTATATTAGGCAATACCTGTGAAGATGAGTGTAAACCTAGTACCTCAAAAGACCATGTGTCTGAGCTCTCATTTGACACAATA
>NC_090734.1:108268982-108271482 GCF_036898095.1 Palaemon carinicauda | reverse complement strand
TCCACCTCGCATTCCTCCATAATCAAACTTTTATTTTAACCTTTGAAAGAGGTTCTTCTAAGCTGTATTAGAAAATAGGTTAAATCCAATAAAAAGACCGATGAAAAAAAAATAAATCCCTAAAAAAGTGATTAATAGAAGAAAAACAGTCAGCAGGTCATCAATTGTTTGCTAAATCTTCGCTATCGGGAAAATGTTAATACGACTACTACTACTACTACTACTACTACTACTAATAATAATAATAATAATAATAATGCATGATTATAACGTTGCCGGGTTTACAGAAAATATAAATAGTTTTGCTCTAAACAAAAGTTTGTTTCAGATGAAGGGTTTCTTCTGTACCGATAACAAAGTCATATTAAATCATTGCTCTAAATAACAAGAAAGGTTTCCTCTTTGATGTATCGATGCACGGGAGAATAGAGTTGCATGAAGTCAAAGCATATCATCGGCAGAGATAGAAGTCGACGGTCAGAGAGACAAGAAATGTCTGAACCGTCTCTCATCATCAAAAAGGTAATTTAAGAGAGAAGGACGGCAAAGATGAAATATTTTTCTGCTTCGTATAGATGGAAGAGAAATATTTAGCAGCGTCATGAATTAAGGATGACACATTTCTCATTGCAATAAGGATCTACACCCTAGACTCCCAAAGGGTATAATCATTAACATCAGAAACATGGATATTTAACATTTCAAAGCATCAGAAGGAATATTGGATACACTTTCATTAATTTTTACTCATTATGCCTCTCTCTCTCTCTCTCTCTCTCTCTCTCTCTCTCTCTCTCTCTCTAAAAGTATTTATTTTCCTAAATATGAATCTCTTTCTTTCTTCCCCTCTGTTTAATTTCTCATAAAACTAAGTCTGTTTAACTAGTTGTCTCTCCATCTTTCTTCCTAACTATTGGCTTTCATAAATCTATCTCTCTCTCTCTCTCTCTCTCTCTCTCTCTCTCTCTCTCTCTCTCTCTATTTTAAAAGTATTTCTTTTCCTAAATTTTAATCTCTTTCTCTCTTTCACTCTCTTTATTTTTTCATAAAACTAAATTTGTTTGACTAGCTGTCTCTCCTGAATCTGAATCTCTCTCTCTCTCTCTTTTTCTCTCTTTTTACTTTTTCATGAACCTAAGTCTGTTTAACTAGCTGTCTCTCCATCTCTATTCATAACAATTGCTTTTCATAGATCTCTCTCTCTCTCTCTCTCTCTCTCTCTCTCTCTCTCTCTCTCTCTCTTAAAAGTATTTCTGTTCTTAAATATGAATCTCTTTCTCTCTTTCCCTCTCTTTAATTTCTCATAAAACTATGTCTGCTTAACTAGCTATCTCTTAATCTCTCTTCCTATCTATTGGCTTTTATAAATCTCTCTCTCTCTCTCTCTCTCTCTCTCTCTCTCTCTCTCTCGATATATATATATATATATATATATATAATATGTGTGTTAAATATAAATCAGCATATGTAACCCCTATTCTCAAAAGTCGACCAAGACTAGAGGCAACCAATTATAGACCAGTTAGTCAAACATCACATATTATGAAAGTGTATGAGAGGGTAATAAAAAAGAAAATAATGAATCATTTGGTTAAAAATAATCTGTTTGATGTAGGTCAAAACGGTTTTGGGCCAGGAAATATGTATACAAACCCAACTGATAGCACAGTATGAAAGCATATATAAAAATATGATAAAGGAAAGACACAGATTTAGTATATCTAGATTTTGCAAATGCCTTTGACAAGGTAGATCATAATATATTAGAGAAAAAATGAGAAAGCATAATATTGTGGGAAAGATAGGAAAATAGGTAAAAACAATTATACAAAAGAGAAAACAGATAGTGGTTACAAATGACAAGAAATCAGATGAAGCACAAGTAATATCTGGAGTCCCACATGGTACAGTATTAGCTGCACTGCTGTTTGTTATTATGATCTCAGACATAGACTGTAATGTTAAAGACTCTGTAGTGAGAAGTTTCACTGATGACACAAGAATAAGTAGAGAAATTACTTGTGATGAAGATAGGAACTCATTACAAAGATATGTAAACAAAATATATGAATGAGCGGACAAAAATAAGATGGTATTTAACTCAGATATGTTCGAATCAATGAATTATGGAAACAGAGAAAGAATAGTATATGCATACAGGGGACCTAATAACAAGAAAATCACAAACAAGGAAGAAAATAAAGACTTTGGTGTAATGTTAAACAAGAATATGTTATGCAACGACCAAATTGCAACACTGCTGGCTGAATGTAAAGCAAAAAGTGGAATGCTTTTCAGACAATTCAAAACAAGAAAAGCCGAACACATGATTAGGCTTTACAAAACTTATGTACGTAGTACACTCGAGTACTGCAATGTGATATGGTACCCACAATACCAAAAGGATATTGCACAGATAGAGAGTGCACAAAGGTCCTTTACTGCTAGAATAGAAGAAGTTAAGGACCTTGACTACTGAGAAAGACTGCAATTTTTAAAA
>NC_090734.1:108261482-108263982 GCF_036898095.1 Palaemon carinicauda | reverse complement strand
GGTGGTAGGGGGGGGGGGGGGTGTTAACTTGAAGAGGTCTCAGCTTTCTTAGGGTAGAGGTATGAACTCGATTATTAGTTTGCTTGATTCTATCATTCGTGGATATAATACTTTTACAAGAACAAGTAAAGTTACAGGAATGAGTATCTTTTCAACTTGATACCTTTCAGCAAAAGGAAATGTTACCTAGTTAGGTAAATATATGCTACTCCATTGCCACTTAGCACTAAAAATCTAACTTGTTTTTTCTAGTAGTATTTAATCTGGATGTGGCGATTCTTGTTGGTAAACTCTTGTTTTTTACTCGAGAGTAAAAACAGTAATGCTTAGCTGACTGCATTTTCTCAGCTTGGTGGTTTAAACGTTTCTGCTCTTACATCCACGGGTCGAGTCAGTCATTGGGCAGGAATGGGGGGCGGGGGTGGGGTGATTTTAGGTGGGGTGAAGCTATGATGCTAGCCTAAGAATGCAATGATAGGCCAATTTGGCAAGGAAGGGAGGTCATAATATTTCAAACTATAGGTTGGAGAACTTAGCCCAGAGGAGTGTAACTGTCCTAGGAAGGATGAGTGTTGAAGTAAGCCTTTGCTTGAGGGGCTGGAAGGATTATACTAACCTCAGATGGTCGAGGGACAGGTAAAATATAAAGGAAAATCAGTGACCGAGACTCTGAATTTCAAAACAAAGGTAAAGGATATTGGGATTTAGCATTAGTAGGTGGCCTCGTATGCCGGTGGCTAATCTCAGACAGGTAAAACAAATTTTATAGGAGATAACTGCATTTAAGAATTCAATTTTCAAAGAAGGGTCAACGATTTTGATTAAAATAAAGAACTGGTGGTCGGTTTTGTAATACGAGTGACTAACCAACATGTTTCTCTCGGAAGATCTGACAATCTAAGCGGCTTTCATGGGACAGCTTTGCTTTAATGTCTTTCAGCATATTAAGAATCAGGCGTAGTTCAAGAAGATAAATTTTCATGAGCATGGGAGGTTAGTTACTCTAGCAAATTGCGATACGAATAGTGATATCAATTTTGATATCAAACACCGATATACTGGGCTATTTTCCTTGTAGGTACCCCTGGGCCTATAGCATCATATTTCTCCAACTAGGGTTGTAGGTTAGCAAGAAATAATAATAAAAATAATGATAATAATAATAATAATAATAATAATAATAATAATAATAATAATTATTATTATTATTATTATTATTATTATTATTATTATTATTATTATTATTATGAAATTGCCTTTTGGATTAAACCGAATAGTATATTTGAGATTAATATAAATTTGTTAGTATGATTCTTAATTTTCATATTAATTATGTCAATATTTCTTTCTCTTGTTTTATTCGAAATCATTGTAAGGTTTTTGATAGTACCTATAAAATATATATTGTCAAAATGTAGAGGTATTTAGAATAAATACAGAGAGAATATTGAAAAAAAAATCCTATAAAATAATATCTATTGAAAAGACAATAACAGAGAAATATTGTAAAAATTAATTTGAAAAAAAAAAGAAGTTTTGAGTTAATTGATATGATAGCTTTCACTAGAAAATATGTGAACTAACATTTAACTATTTACATTAGTTTTAGACAAATGATGATACTCCTTATTTCTGTAACTATTGAGGATAGTCAATTTATTTGTGAGTTTAAGAGTATGTTGTATCTGAAATAAATTGATTGCATTAGGTTTCGTAACTGAATTGGATTGTCCCATAAGGGAAGATCAACACAAACACAGGAAAAATGTGAAGGGAGAATAAAATGAGGAAGAAAAAGAAATGAAGCAGAGAAGAAAGATATGAAGAAGAAAGGCGTAACAAAGAGGTAAATGAAGAGAAGGAAATATGAAAAGAGAAAGGAAATAAATAAAGAAGAAAGAAGAAGTATGAGAAAGAGGATTAGAAGAGAGAATACTAAAGAAGAAAAAGAATATATCTCTCTTCTCTTCAAGACAGCGTGGAAACGAATGGAAAAGAATTGGCACTTTTCCTGTCTCCTTCTACGGTTCGAGATAACCAGTTCGATTTCCCATCAAGTGAGATAAAAAGCTGAAGGTTTACTACAGAACCGATCGAATTTAGGTTAATAAAAGCACCTGTGAATTACGTATACCTATATATATATATATATACATATATATATATATATATATATATATATATATATATATATATATATATATAGAGAGAGAGAGAGAGAGAGAGAGAGAGAGAGAGAGAGAGAGAGAGAGAGAGAGAGAGAGAGAGAGAGAGAGAGAGAGAGAGTCTACTTCTTGTATGTCTCGCACTTACCAAGACGAAATTAAGTCATTAGACATATTTTGAAAACTGACAGAAAAAACCGTTAAAGATTAACGACGACTCAAGATGTATTCGACACGAAGAGAAGGAAATACATTATGAATAAAACCAAATTCTTAGTAAAATATATGGAAAGGTTTATATTAGCAAAACTGGCCGAGCGAAAAATTCACTTTGC
>NC_090734.1:108248982-108258982 GCF_036898095.1 Palaemon carinicauda | reverse complement strand
CTCCCCAAATTGTTTCCTTCGCTCTTTTTGTTTGCAACCACGTGGTGACAAATCGAAACTCTTAAATATAACAAAGAGCAAAATTGTTATAAAAAGATTATCATACTAACAGAAATAATCTTAATTTTGATATCAAATGAATTCAGTTCTCAATTCTGATTGATTATTAAAAGACAGGATTCTTTACAAAGGATTTAATTAACTATGTTTAATATGGTATATTTACATAGGTGATTTTATTGTTTTAGAATTTATTTAATTAATCGAACAAATTTTCTACAACAAAGGTTGTGTTAGCAAACGTGGTTATGATGACTTCGTCTGATGAAGTTAGTACTACCACAAAAGATTCAACGATTTAGTTAATTCAGACCATTTTCATGTTTTCCTTTATAATGTTATTAGTATGCTAAATACCTTTGACCTAATTTTCCTTGCAAATCTGAAACAAAGTCGTTTTTGATATGTTGGGTGCATCTGTGACACGTTTCATTGTTTGGTCAATTCCAAATTTAACAATCTCATTATCATTTTCCCATTTAAAAAAACTGATAGACATTGTATGCCATTTTTCTTTCTTCTGGGCAAAAAAAAAAAAACGACGCTGAGAACTTACCATGGTTTTTACAGAAGCCTATTGTGCAAGACAGTGAATAAGGAAGCTAATCTTCATGCATTTAATAGGATTTGACCAAAGGTCTCAGTGAACTGACCCAGTGGCAACGTGTATGTCATATCTCCTAATCTGTCATTTTCCTTCCCTTGTCTTAGTGAAGCGAAAGCATCGGGATTAAGGAGAATCGGCACCGCCACAAATGAGTTTTGGTGATTGACACCTTAAGCTGCGCGTTGGCTGCCCTCGTTCAAAAGATGTGTGAGTATATATATATATATATATATATATATATATATATATATATATATATATATATATATATATATGCATTTGTATAAATAATAAAATAATCAACACCATTTATTCTGGATGTTTTTTGTGTCGATTTCTCCAGGCATATTGCCGCCCGAAGCTCATGCACCTAAAGCACATGAATAGAATTTACTGGAGATAACAAAAAAAAAAAAAAAAAAAAAAAAGGAGAAAAAAAATCTTGACAATCACGCGCACACTGAAATAAAATAAAATTTTACCGCTATTGGGCTCCGAGTTAGCTCTTAAAAGGGTTTGACTATACCTATAGATGCAATATAACAATAGAACTCCTTGTGTCCATATATCTTTTTGTTTATTCATATATTCTGTCAGTGATAATGCATAATAACTTCGTAGTATTTGGATGCTATGGACGTGAAAAATAAAAGCTCAAATGTAAATGACCAACATGCATATTGTCGTGCAGACATAATTAACGTTGTGTAAGCTACTGTTAGCTCGATTCAATTTAAACCAGAGGACTTTAAAGATAGTGTGAAGTCTCGATTACTAGGTATTGCTGTTTTATCATTTGATGAAATGAGTAATAAGAAAGAATGGAGCTATGACAAAGGGGAAGAAGTCTTATATAAACCGCATGGAAATGACTATGTTGCGAGGTTTTTTTCTTTCTTTAGGATATTTTTCAGGTAAAATTCTTGAACATTTTATCACTCCGTTTTTCAACAATTTTCCATTTCGAGATCAACAACAGAGAAAAAAAAAACATACATGAATACATCACTTACTACTCTGGAAGATGGTTTAAATAGTATTTGATTTAGCTCATGATAACACACATCTACCTGCCTTTAGGCTAAAATCAGTAACAACAGTTGTGAGATTAACACAAGCTGTGTTCAATGTCATCCATAGAGGGCTATAAAGTGTAACGACTTTACCGTAGTCCATGTGTTTTCGTATACAAATAACCAATGTAAGTACAGTAGAAGCAAACAGCATGTACTGTATCTTATTTTATTAGAACTGTTATAATTGCTTACAGTCTTACTATATTAAAAGTGTCAATTAGTTACATATATCAAGAATGATATAGTATTTACTACAAACATACAAACATATATATATATATATATATATATATATATATATATATATATATATATATATATATATATATATATATATATATATATATGTATATATATATATATATATATATATATATATATATATATGTATGTATATATATATATATAAATATATATATATATGATATGTGTATACACATATACTTATAATCAATATGTTGATTATACCTTATATAATATTTGCTTGCAATATAATTATGAAATATTTCAGGTAATGGAAATAATAACCGTCAAAATCAAATTCCACCTCGTCTCCCTGTCTCGGAAAAATATGTGCCCTTGACTGGATAAAGGCTGGATATTGATAAACGATGCCAATAGGTGAAACAGTACAAATATATACATATACCCTAATGATTGTGTTGACCCTGATCAAAAGCAATTTATTAATATTCATAATTGAAGAGATCCTGCGCAGAAACGAGGGGTGTAGTTTGAAACCAGAGGGGTAGCTCAAAACCGGTTTAAAATTACCCCTGGGGGTAGCTTGAAACCGGTCTCAAGTTACCCCCCGGTAGTCTGAATCAGGTTTCAAACTACCGGGGGGTAAGATTTGGAGGGGGTAATTTGAAACCGGTACACCGGGGCAGAGTAAATTTGATATTGAGAAGTTTTTATGGCTTATAAATATGAATATATATATATATATACAGTATATAATATATATATATGTATATATATATATATATATATATATATATATATATATATATATATATATGTATATATATATATATATATATATATGCAATTCGTTTGGAATTGGTTGTTAGCCCCAGGACCTTCGTCTCCCCATCATGTGTTACCCACAGGAGTTGACTGGTTACCAGGTACATTACTTACTGCTTAGGGAAACAGAATACTGAATATCTAGTGCTTTCCGTATCACTCATAGTTAGGCTTTTGTGGACACAGAGAGAGAGAGAGAGAGAGAGAGAGAGAGAGAGAGAGAGAGAGAGAGAGAGAGAGCTAAACTAAAGGAAAACTTGAGAGCATAAAAGCATTGTCAACCACCACACTTTGCAACTGCAACTGCTCTGTCCTGTTCTTGAAACCTTCTCTTGGTTTCCAAAGCGACTCTGTTTGCTTTGGTCTTGATTGGCCTTAAAGAAAGAATATCCTTCAAGAGATATTCTTTTAATCTTTATTTCTTTTTTTGTATTTTTATTGTTAATTTTTTTCTCTGCACAATTACCTTTTCCCAAGATAAGTAATTGTCCATAGTTGAGTTCCTTCTACTTGGTTACTTGCTTATTGTAAACAATGACAATAACAATAACAACATGGGCCTAAAAACGTAAGAAGTAACATAATGTTTCTTGTTATTTGTTTGAAATTGGTCGAGGTGGTTGGCTCATTAAAATCAATATCAATGGAGGTCATTTTGGGAAAGTACGAATTTAAATTTTCCACATTTATCAAGAAAATGTACAGGTATAGTAAACTGCATCTATTCTTACATAAATTTGTAAGTGGTCGCAAAATGGAATTAACAGATATATAATAGATGGACAAAGAGAATAACGGAATGGGTCCCTAGAAATTGCAAAAAAAGCAAGGGAAGGAAGAGAAGACGATGAATTGACGAGATAAAAAAGTTCGAGGTTACGGACTGGTATAGAAAGAGCATAAACATACTAGAACGGAATGTCATATCTGAATACTTTGACCTGTATTGAACCAGCAATGACAGATGATGATGTTAGTATTAGAATTTACAGAACCAATCATCATATATAAGTATATATGGCTTTGATCATGTATAGACCTATTCGATCATCTCAGTAATCTGATATGATTTTCAATTTCCCTTCAGTAACACATAATATCATTTATTCATTATACATCAATATATTTCTTCCACTTACATTCATTAGCAGCCTTCAGCAAACCCACCCCTCATTTTCTCTCTACTTTCCTCAAGTTTCATTCTTCTTCTCACCATACCTTTCATATGCAAATAATCCTGAATTAGCATTTCGTAATCTCCCTTATGTATAGTAATAAAAAGGAAATTTATATTTATAAATATATATATATATATATATATATATATATATATATATATATATATATATATATATATATATACATATATATATATATATATATATATATATATATATATATATTCCCAAGATAGAATTCGGTATTAAATGCCATTCGTGGGTGATATTTACATTGATTGAAATCACGTGTGCTTGTGATATATGTTCATATATACATATATATATATATATATATATATATATATATATATATATATATATATATATATTTATATATTAATAAATAAATAAATATATATATATATATATATATATATATATATATATATATATATATATATATATATATATATATATATATATATATATATATATATATATATATATTCCTTTTGGCCCCGCTCAGCGACATTGCTACAATCATAAACATATACTAAAATTGATTATAAAATATCTCTGAGATACTGTCTGAAATGAATTACATCGTAAAGTTATTGAATGTATTTTCCGAAATTTTTCAGTTATAGCATTCCGCAAGAAGAAATATATAAGTCCTTGACAATTATTTTTGAGAATTGGAGATGAACTGGGAATCTCTCCTTTGGTCGGGTTAAGCAATTCTAAAGAAAAGTTGAATTGGAATAGCTTTAGTAGTTGACTTATTAAATAGAAGATTTTGAAAAAGAAATTTTTATAGTAGGAATTTTACAGAAAAGAGTTTGGAAAAGGGATTTCAATTTCTGGAGAGTTTATCAACTTAATGACAGGTCATAATGGAATCTCCTGAAATTCTCATGTTTTCGTAAGAAAAATATAACAAGAAATTTTGTGGTCATGAAATGCAGTATTCATTTCCTTCTATCAAAGAAAGCTATTGACTTTATTCCCATAATACTGGGACTGAATGTAGTAAATGGCACCATAAATTGTATTGTGGTGCTACTTATATTCATTTTCCAACATGCATACATTTGATTCAACTGCGTAATTTTATTCATAGTTGGGATCGGCAAGATGATATTAACATTCAAATTCCGAAAAGGTCTTTGGTGGTGAAGTTGCAAGCGTATGCCCTTATCAGAGCAACCAAAACTGTCTCCTATTAGATACACAACTTATATCAGCAAAAGAATATTAGATTTTAACTTGACATGACACCTGGATGACATAAACATTAACCATATGGAGTGATAATTAAGGTGATTATCTTTACATGTCAACATATTCACAAAAACAGCCATAAACAGTTATATATATATATATATATATATATATATATATATATATATATATATATATATATATATATATATATAACTACCTCACATTTCCCTACATATCCCTATAAAGCTCTTCCATCTGATTCTTTCTCTTTTTCCAAATCTCTCCTCACAGTTGACCGCAATATACTCGACCCGTGGCCTTGGGGACATTCTTGATGGGAAACTACACATCAATTTCTCACTTTCACCATTTTCTTCTCGTTCCAAGAAAATTTACTTTCGTCTGAGACTTCTCCTCTGTGGCCGAGGATGTAAACATTTCGAGGGGAATACGGGGGAAAATATGCCTGTAATTTTCTTCTTTCCCAAATTATTCCTTTATACAGGATCCATATATTAGGATTCCAGTCAATAAACCATAAAAGAAATATCATTTTTTATTCTATCTTTGACATCATGTCTATGTAGGAATTGATTACTCTAAGCGATACGGAGTCGGATTACAGAAATTTACCATTTTTTGTCTGCATTTACGCCAATTACTGTCAGTTTCTCTGAACGTTATCGTCTAATCTATATTTTCCCCTGCACTTGTTTTGTCTTTCTAATTTCACGCGCAAGTTCGTGAATATGTACACATTTTGTCTAAACATCTGTGAGTATCTCTCTCTCTCTCTCTCTCTCTCTCTCTCTCTCTCTCTCTCTCTCTCTCTCTCTCTGTGAGAAAGAAAGAAAGAAAGAAAGAAAGAAATTATGAACCAGAGCAGAACAATTATGACTAATTTAAGGAATAAAACTGTTTATAGCCGTAAAGTGAAAGAAAGTTGAAAGACATTATTCACTTTTTATTCCCAAAACCATAAAGCATATTTAGAAAAAAATCTTTTCCTCACTTATGATAGCTATCAAAAAGTTTATTACCTTACTTAACTGGATAGTTAAATATTAGTAATGAGAGAGAGAGAGAGAGAGAGAGAGAGAGAGAGAGAGAGAGAGAGAGAGAGAGAGAGAGAGAGAGAGAGAGAGAGAGAGAGAGGGCGTGTTGAAGTTGTAAGTAAGCTCAAGGAAAATTCGCATCATCAAGTACAGTCGACATCAACATGGCTTCCTACGAGACCTTCTTTGTTTTTAATATCTCTTAATTGAGATCTTCCTTTTTTTGGAAAGATTTACACTTTGGATGGAAAACAAGAAATATAAAATTGATAATCCATTGGATTACTTTTCTATATGAGTGTTGTCACGTTATTGTATTTTTTGTAAATTCCTCTTTGTCCTTTTAAGATCAAAATGAGTCTAATTTCAAAACCAGTTCGTACATCGACCCTACATATATTTGCATTATTCCTATACGTGCATAGATGTCGTAAGATATAGTGTGAATAACTTTGACTTTTACAGTTTCAACTGATTGTTTACGAGAAAAAAAACTATGGCTAATATTACTGCTATTAATTATTTTACTATTCTTACTGCAATTACTACTCCCACTAATAATACTGGTAATAGTAATGTTCAAGTTGCTACAACCTCTCGATTACAGAGAATAACTTGGCAATTTCCTTTTATTGCTCGACTCGTTTTATTCAAAACTGCCAAGAAATGAAATCTGCCCAGAAATTGCAACAAATGGACAACTTCATTACTTTTAGCAGCCTGCGTTAAAAGACTCTCTTTCTCTCCTCACTATCTCTCCCGTCTATTTACATACCACTCTGTTCAGAGGCCATTTCCTCTTTCTTCCCGAGACAAACCGCTTCTTTCCTCTCCTAAACAGCGTCAGATTAGACTTCTTTTTTCCATTAATCATCTATTCACCTACAAAAACAGCAAAGTAGAGCTACAACGGAAATTCCTATGTGAGAGTTTACTGTAATGGAAGGGGCAACCCCCCCCCCCCCCCCCCACCTGACTGAAACGGGAATGGAATCCCCGTAGAGTGGTTACTCGTCCGAATAAACATTCATTATTAATGGTCGATCAAGAGGACATAAATTAAAATAAGTCAGTCATATGAAGTTGATTATTACGACGCTTCATTTTCCTTTCGAGGGTTTTTTTTCGGATAATGGTTTAATTCATTCAAACAGTGGTTGATCGTGGAATTAAAAGCAACTGAATTCTACACCACAGACAAAATTAACGCAAAGTACTTTAGTATTCAAAGTTATCTGGATTCAATCAAATGCATCTTATTGAGCTTCGGGATAAAAAGATGTCAGAGCCATTTAAAACGTTCCTTCCTTAGAGAGGTAAAAAGTAAAACATCAATGCAACCCGCCAAGCAGAAAGGGCTTCTAATGGGAAAACCGCGAGCCGGTGAAAGTGCAATTTGGCCCTTTCCGAAAAAGCTAATGGCCGCCCGGTTAGGCCAATATGAAAGTCGTTTATTATATTCAAGAAAGTGTTACTATTTTACCCTGATCTGAATTAGGGAAAAAACCAGGAAAATAAGCAAAGGGGTCTGCCCCCTTCTATAACGCTCTTATTCCTTCATCCTTCCCCCACCTTTACCTTCCCCTACTCCCCCAACTGAGGCATGATGCCACCTGATATAAGTATGAATCTTTGACATAAATAAAAGTGGCTGATATCCTTGATCCTTTATCCCTTACGTTTACCCAAAACCCTGTAATAAAAGTTGCTGAATTTCCTCAACCCATCTCCCCACCTCCTACTTGGGGACTGGCTGGCCAGACAGTACTACATCGGATCGCTATTTCTGTTTACTATTCATTTTGTCTTTGCATACACATACACCGAGTAGCCTGGCCTAATCTAACCCCAATTTCTCTGTCATCATACACCTGACAGCAATTTTTCTTTGCTCAAGGGGTTAACTACTGTAATGTAATTGTTCAGTATCTACTTCTAGTTTGGTAAGGGTTTAAGAGACTCTTAAGCTATGGTAAGCACCTCTTCTAAGAGAAGAACACTCCAATATCAAACCATTGTTTTAAGGGTCATGGGTTGTGCCAGAGCCTCTGTACCATGGCCTTCCGCTGACTTGGATTAGAGTTCTCCTGATTTGGGTACACTCGAGCATTCTGATCTATTTTATAGTTTATATATGAAGGATCTAATTTAATGCTATTAATGTACTTGAAATATTTAATTTTGATTGTTTAATCATCTCTTTTAGATTATTATTTCCTTGATTCCTTTCCTCACTGGGCTATTTTTTCCTTGTTGGAGCCCTTAGGCTCATAGCATCTTGCTTTCCCCAATTAAGGTTATAGCCTACCCAAATATAATAATAATAATAATAATAATAATAATAATAATAATAATAATAATAATAATTATAATAATAAAGGAGGATACAAGAGCGTAGGATAGCCTATTATGAGGCGTCCAGATAGCCTTGGAATGGGAGGTCACGCATAAATTGATAGCAACAAATCCAGATAATAATAATTGTAAAAACTTTGATTTAGAAAGAATCTCTCTCTCTCTCTCTCCTCTCTTCTCTCTCTCTCTCTCTCTCTCTCTCTCGGGATTATGAGCACCAGTGCCCCAAGTACATTCAGGATAGTAGAGAAGAGCTTAATATATACCTTTACTTTTCCCTGTTCTTAGAAATTATCATTATTTTTTGGATGTGTGTCTTCCGTGTGTGGGCGCAGCTGTAGATCCCTCTAGGGGCGAGAAGTGGAACGAATGTCGGTGAACTTTGGTGTTTTTTCGTGGATTTAACACTTGGTTTTCATATTTGATGACTCATACAAAACGAGTTTGAAGAGCATTAATTATTCAAGTCTATATTGTTTTACAGATCATTGTTCTTTTTGAGTGCTATGCTCGCTGACTGATAAAGAATATTTGAATGACTTTACGTATATAAATGACCATAAATTATTTATCTTCACCATAATCAGCTGTAACTAGTCCAATGCAAGCTGTAACTAGTCCAATGCAGGAGAAAGGCCTTAGACATGTTTTTCCACTCGCGCCCCTTTATGACTTTTCTGCGCCTGTTTATACCAAAAATTTTCTTAGCTTGTCAAATAACTGTATTCACATCTATTCCCTGCTTGCTTACAAATTTTCGGGACCCATTCTATTATGTTTAATGTCCATCTATTATCTATCATTCCCCTTTTATGTCCTGTCCATTTCCATTTACTTTACTTTGCTCTCATATCTATGTTGCTCTTTTTCCGTCTATTCTCATCATTATTCTTTCCACTGGTCTTTGAGTCGTAGCTATCTTATAATATATTCTAAACCTTTAGTAAGGCTTCAAGTTTCTGATGCATATCAGTACTTTCCAAAGGACATGAGGACAAAATGAAAAGGATAATCAATGGATGGAGAGCTTTTCATGAACAAGATGAGAAAATGGAAAGTAGAATGCCATTTTCTCTCTAAAAAGAAAAATATTTACTCAGATGGCCTTGCCATTATTATCTAAAGCATCAGAATATATTATATAAATATATATATATATATATATATCTATATATATATGATAAATTTTTGCACATTTAGACGTGTTATTCATATTCAAATAAGCCATATATTTTTCATACATTAATGTCAGGATTCTCTTAACGACCTCGGGATCAGGGCCCCAGACGAAATCACACAAAGACAAGAGCTTGTGACTAGCCGGGAATTGAAACCCTGGTCTCTACAAATTTGCCGGACCAGGATTTGATTCCCTGCCGGTCACAAGCTCTTGTCTTTGTGGGAATTCGCCTGGGGCTATGATCTCTACAAATT
>NC_090734.1:108238982-108243982 GCF_036898095.1 Palaemon carinicauda | reverse complement strand
AAAACATAAGTACAGTGAAAATCACCAACTGTTGAAAAATGTCAACATTAATGTAGTATTTAAGATTAGCAATGCCATAAAAGCCACCTTTAATAAAGAATCCTTCTGACATTGCCAAGGGATGTGTATATCGTATTCCATGCAATTAATGTGAAAAATTTTATTATGGTCAAACTGGTAAAGTCCTTGAAAAGAGAATTGAACAACAAAAGCAAAGTGTAAGATCTGCTCAGGATTCAAAGTTTGTCTATGTAAAAGATATAAATCTCACTACAAATTTCCCATGTGCAAAGAAATTGATTCATTAAAATAAGTTATTGGAAACACACATCATAGAGTCCAGTTTCATAGAAGAAACCTTTGATAACAACTTGAATATTGGACATAGAATGGGCAAACTCGAGGCAATTATATACAAAGAGATTTATACGCTATATATGAAAAAAAGAAAACTTCACCCGCCAATGTAGAACTGAATGTGCCAGAGATAATAATACCAGTGTGAAATCAATATTTAGACCTTAGATAACATTCATTACTAGGTACAATTATTACATAAAGTATATATTATCATAAAAAAAATTCCAGTAGATATATATTCCCAAGGTAGAATATGGCATTAAATGCCAGTGTGGTTGATATTTACACATACATACACACACACAGAAAAAAAAAACACACACAGAAAAAAAAACCACACACACACACACACACACACACATATATATATACACATATATATATATATATATATATATGTATATATGTATATATATGTATATATGTATATAATATATATATATATATATATATATTCTTTTTATCCCTACCGTAAAAAGAATTAATTAATTAGACAAAGACTTTATTTCACAATCCCCTTTTATTTAAAACATTTCATTCCCCTCTATCGAGATACAAATTAAGAATTTATATAAAAAAAATAACTAAGGAGTTAAAAGGTTGAGATGAAAATACAAAGCACAAATCAAAATTGTCAGCCATAAACAAATCTCTGCGGAAACTTCATTTGAATTCTACCTTTTATTACCCAGTCGTCTCCCTCCTGCTGCTCCTTGACAGTTATTAGGGCTAGAAGGACCTCGAGTCTTTTGGATAAATTTTAGAAGCGGAGTGTTAGGATGTCGGTCTAGGGACTTCTTGAGATTAGCTCCTTAACTCTGCTTTTCACGAGAGGATGCTTCCTACCCTCCCACAAGAAACGAGGGGATGCCTCCCTACCTCTCACAAGGCAACGAGGGGATACTAACTACCTCCCACAAGAAAGGAGGGGATGCTTCCTACATTTCACAAGAAACGAGGTGATGACTCCTACCTCTCCTAAGAAACAAGGGGATACTTTCTACCTCTCACAAGAAACGAGAGGAATGCCTCCTACCTCTCACAAAAAAATGACTGGATCCTTCCTACCTCCACAAGAAACGAGGGGATGTTTCCTACCTCTCATAAGAAACGAGGGGATGCCTCCTACCTCTCAAAAAAGCAAGGGGAGGCCTCCTACCTCTCACAAGAAACGAGTGAATGCTTCCTACCTCTCATAAGAAACGAGAGGATGCCTCCTACCTCTCATAGAAACGAGGGGATGCTTCCTACCTCTCACATGAAACGAGTGGATGCTTCCTACCTCTCACAAGAAACGAAGGGATGCTTTCTACCTCTCAAAAAAGCAAGGGGATGCCTCCTACCTCTCACAAGAAACGAGTGAATGCTTCCTACCTCTCATAAGAAAAGAGAGGATGCCTCCTACCTCTCATAAGAAACGAGGGGATGCTTCCTACCTCTCACATGAAACGAGTGGATGCTTCCTACCTCTCACAAGAAACGAAGGGATGCTTCCTACCTCTCAAAAAAAGCAAGGGGATGCCTCCTACCTCTCAGAGCCGATCACAAGAAACAAGGGGATGCCTCCTACTTCTCACAGCCTCTCACAAAAAAACGAGGGGATGCTTCCTACCTCTCACAAGAAACGAGGGGATGCTTCCTATCTCCCACAAGAAATGAGGGGATGCTTACTACCTCCCCCACAAAACGAGGGGAAGGCTTCCTACCTCTCACAAGAAACAAGAGGATACCTCCTTCCTCTCACAAGAAAGGATGTGAAGCTTCCTACCACTCACAAGAAACGAGGGGATGTATCCTACCACTCACAAGAAATGAGGTATGACTCCTACCTTTCACAAGAAACAAGGGAATGCCTCCTATCTCCCACAAGAAACGAGGGATGCCTCCTACCTCTCACAAGAAACGAGGGGATGATTCCTACATCTCACATGAAACGAGGGGATGCTTCCTACCTCTCACAAGTAACGAAGGAATGCTTCCTACCTCTCAAAAAAAAAAACGAGGGGATGCCTCCTACTTCTCACAGCCTATCACAAGAAACGAGGGGATGTTTCCTACCTTTCACAAGAAACAAGGGGATGCCTCCTACTTTTCACAGCCTCTCACACGAAACGAGGGGATGCTTCCTATATCTCACAAGAAAAGAGGGAATGCTTCCTACCTCTCACAAGAAACGAGGGGATGCTTCCTATCTCCCACAAGAAACGAGGGGATACTTCCTATCTCCATCAAGAAATGAGGGGATGCTTTCTACCTCCCCCAAAAAACGAGGGGGACGCTTTCCTACCTCTCACAAGAAAACGAGGGGATGCTTCCTACCTTTCACAAGAAATGAGGGGATGCTTCCTACCTCTCACAAGAAACGAGGGGATGCTTCCTACCTTTCACAAGAAATGAGGGGATGCTTCCTACCTCTCACAAGAAACGAGGGGATGCTTCCTACCTCCCACAAGAAACGAGGTGATGCTTACTATCTCTCAAAAGAAACGAAGGGATACTTACTATCTCCTACAAGAAATTAGAGGATGACTCCTACATATCACAAGAAAGGAGGGGATGCTTTCTACCTCCCACAAGAAATGAGGGGATGCCTCCTACCTCTCACAACCTCGCACAAGAAACGAGAGGATGCTTCCTACCTCCCACAAGAAACGAGGTGATGCTTACTATCTCTCAAAAGAAACAAGGGAATACTTACTATGTCCTACAGAAAACGAGAGGATGAATCCTACATCTCACAAGAAAGGAGGGGATGCTTTCTACCTCCCACAAGAAATGAGGGGATACTTCCTACCTTTCACAAGAAATAGGGGAATGCCTCCTACCTCTCACAACCTCTCACAAGAAACGAGGGGATGCTTCCTACCTCCCACAAGAAACGAGGTGATGCTTCATACCTCTCACAAGAACGAGGGGATACTTACTATCTCCCAACAAGAAACGAGGGGATTACTCCTACATCTCACAAGAAACGAGGGGATGCTTCCCACCTCCCACAAGAAACGAGGGTATACTCCTACCTCTCACAAGAAACGAAGGGATGCTTCCTACCTCTTAAAATAAAAACGAGGGGATGCCTCCTACTTCTCACAGCCTATCACAAGAAACGAGGGGATGTTTCGTACCTTTCACAAGAAAACGAGGGGATGCCTCCTACTTTTCACAGCCTCTCATACGAAACGAGAGGATGCTTCCTATATCTCACAAGAAACGAGGGAATGCCTCCTATCTCCCACAAGAAAACGAGGGGATGCCTCCTACCTCCTCACATGAAACGAGGGGATGCTTCCTATATCTCACAAGAAAAGAGGGAATGCTTCCTACCTCTCACAAGAAACGAGGGGATGCTTCCTATCTCCCACAAGAAACGAGGGGATACTTCCTATCTCCATCAAGAAATGAGGGGATGCTTTCTACCTCCCCCAAAAAAACGAGGGGGACGCTTCCTACCTCTCACAAGAAACGAGGGGATGCTTCCTACCTTTCACAAGAAATGAGGGGATGCCTCCTACCTTCCACAACCTCGCACAAGAAACGAGGGGATGCTTCCTACCTCCCACAAGAAACGAGGTGATGCTTACTATCTCTCAAAAGAAACAAGGGAATACTTACTATGTCCTACAAGAAACGAGAGGATGAATCCTACATCTCACAAGAAAGGAGGGGATGCTTTCTACTTCCCACAAGAAATGAGGGGATACTTCCTACCTTTCACAAGAAATAAGGGAATGCCTCCTACCTCTCACAACCTCTCACAAGAAACGAGGGGATGCTTCCTACCTCCCACAAGAAACGAGGTGGTACTTCATACCTCCCAGAAGAAACGAGGGGATACTTACTATCTCCCACAAGAAACGAGGGGATTACTCCTACATCTCACAAGAAAGGAGGGGATGCTTTCTACCTCCCGCAGAAGAAACGAAGGGATACTTCCTACCTCCCTCAAGAAAACGAGGGGATGCCTCTCACCTACAACAAGAAAGGAGGGGATGCTTCCTACCTCTCACAAGAAACGAGGGGATACTTAGTACCTCCCACAAGAAACGAGGAGATGCTTCCTACATCTCACAAGAAACGAGGGGATGCTTTCTACCTCCCTCAAGAAACTATGGGGATACTTCCTACTTCCCTCAAGAAATGAGGGATGCTTCTCACCTCCCACTAGAAACGAGGGTATACTTCCTACCTCCCTCAAGAAACGAACGGGGGTGCTTCTCACCTACAACAAGAAACGAGGTGATGCTTCCTACCTCTCACAAGAAACGAGGGGATACTTACTACTATCCTACAAGAAACGAGGGAATGCCTCCTACATCTCACAAGAAAGGAGCGGATGCTTTCTACCTCCAACAAGAAACGAGGGGATACTTCTACCTCCCTCAAGAAGCGAGGGGATTCTTTTCACCTCCTACAAGAAACGAGGAGTACCTCCTACGTCTCACAAGAAACAAGGGGATACTTTCTACCCCCCACAAGAAACGAGGGGATGCTTCCTACCTCACAAGATACGAGGGGTTGCTTCCTACCTCTTACAAGAAACGAGGGTATACCTCCTTTCTCTCACAAGAAACGAGGTGTGAAGCTTCCTACCTCGCACAAGAAACGAGGGGATGCATCCTACCTCTCACAAGAAATGAGGT
>NC_090734.1:108228982-108231482 GCF_036898095.1 Palaemon carinicauda | reverse complement strand
GAGAGAGAGAGAGAGAGAGAGAGAGAGAGAGAGAGAGAGAGAGAGCAGTTAAGTATCGAGTACTACACAAATTCTATTCCAGGGTTAAATATAGTTCTGAAAACATCCATATAGAACAGATCGACCAACGAACATCCCCAAAGGTAAAAGCTGACGAGATATGATACTCCCATTCCCATTCCTAGGATCCCCAAAGGACCTTTCGTGGTAAGCTGCTACCCAGGTCACGATTCCTTGTCCCAGGGGCAAATTCTGTAGGCGTTCATTCATTACTTTCTGAACAGGCTAAGTTATTCAAGAATTAAGTATTCAATATTTCATTCCCAAAGTCTTTTTGTCATTCATTCATAAGTGTATTCCTTCATACTTTTTCATTTCCCAATTATTTAATAGTTATTCATTCATTCATTTTACGATACATCAATTTTATTAATTCATGCATTCGTTGTATAGTTACTTCATTCACTCATCTTTTAAATCATACAATAATTCACTCAGTCATTTTATATTTCAATTATTCTTTCATTCATTCATTTTATAGATCACGTATTCATTCATCGTTTCATTCATTTACAGTTCACTTATTCATTCACCCATTCATTCATTTTATAGTTCATTTTTTCAATTTCCCATTCATTCATACCATCGTTGCTTCATTCCCCCATTTAATAGTTCATATATTTATTCCTCAATTCATTTTATAGTTCATTCAGGATTCATAATTATTTATTGTTTTTTATTCATTCATCCAATCATTGATTAAATTTATAACTTTTTCATTCGATCATTTTTTTTGTTTACTCATTTTAGAGTTATTGCATAATACAGGTGTAAGTTGAATGAAAAGCCCGAGGCCTTTGTTCTGCAGTAGACTACTAACAGAGTTAGAAAATTAATACTTAATATCTGTAGTATTTGAATGAATTAAAGACATTAATGAATGAAGGAATTAGAAAATTGGTGACTTAATTAAGAATAATAACTTGTAACTATAATTCTAGTCTAAATTAATAAATGAATGGACTATAAAATTACTGAATGAACTATGCAATAAATATATATATATATATATATATATATATAATATATATATATATATATATATATATATATATATATACAAATATATATATATATATATAATATATATATATATATATATATATAATATTATATTTATATATATATATTATATATATATATATATATATATATATATATATATATATATATATATATATATGTATGTTATATATATATATTTATATACTATATATAATATATAATATATATATATATATATATATATAATATATATATATATATATATTTATATAATTATATATATATATATATATAAATATAATATATATATATATATATATATATATATATATATATATATATATTTAGTTATATATATCTATTTACTATTTATATATATATATATATATATATATATATATATATATATATATATATATATATATATATAATATATACTAATTGTAAAGTTCAGTAATTTATTAATTTACATTCTAGAAGGATAGTTAAAATTGTCGTCTGAATTAAGTCACCAATTTTCTAACTCTTTCATTCATTAATTTCATTGATTCATTCAAATACTACAGGTATCAAGTTATTAATTTTCCATGCCGTCAATCATCTTCGTCTGTATTCAGTTAATCATTCCATTATTCACTATGGATTAATTTATGTAGTTCATTCATATATGTAGTTAATCATCTGTTTTCTTTCACTCTCACTCATTGTATTTGCTTGGTGAAAAAAAATATGTAAAAAAAATTGAAAATTCGTTGATTTAACTGGTTGAGTTAAAGGATTTGTTATACTTAATACCGCAAATTAAAGATTTTTGTATATAAATGAATATAACTTAGTGTACGCTGACAATGTGATAGTGTTTTTGTACTTTTGTTATATGTAGTGATATATTAAAGAATAATTGTGAATGATATAGTTCCCATCACCTTCATGAAATTATGTCCCTATCCTAGTTACTAGCGGTTTTATACAATGAAGAGAAAAAGATAAAGAGAACAATAGACAAAGGTAATTACAATAAATAATAATAATAATAATAATAATAATAATAATAATAATAATAATAATAATAATAATAATAACAATGAAAATTTTCAACAAGCAAAACAAAAATGTTTCTACCTATGGCATCACATTCCTTCCAATTTTCAGATGGAACAAGACCTTTACGGAATGAAAGTAAACATGTTTCGATTCCCAGCAGAATATTGTGAGCATTGACCCATTTTCTCCAATAGATGTATCTTTTTTTTCTTTATATCAGGTCGTATAAAGAGCCTTGTGTCTGGGTATCGCATCATTGTAAATACTTTTTGATTTTTTTTTTTGTGATAAAACATTAATGGCTAAAGATGATAATTACAAAGGTTATAATTATAATTATAATCACAATAGTAATGATAATCGAGTTACTACTACTACTATAACTATAGCT
>NC_090734.1:108208022-108228482 GCF_036898095.1 Palaemon carinicauda | reverse complement strand
AAGAGAATCCAGACATTAATGTATCAAAAATATATATGGCTTATTTGAATATGAAAAACACGTAAAAATGTGCAAAATTTATCATAAATTGAATGCCAAGTAACAAACTACCAATTAGCTACGATGGTGAAGATGGGTTGATTTCAATTCTAAGTACAAAATACCTGAATTCGACAGGTATAAGTACAGAAGAATTGTCATTGACTTTTATCTTTCTTCATGGTCAAGTGGGTTAGTCACTGTCTGTACAAGCTTGCCGACCAGGGTTCGATTCCCGGCCGGAGCCAAGCTCTTGTCTTTGTGTGATTTCGCCTGGGGCTCTGATCCCGAGGGCGTTAAGAGAATCCAGACATTAATGTATCAAAAATATATATGGCTTATTTGAATATGAAAAACACTTAAAAATGTGCAAAATTTATCATAAATTGAATGCCAAGTAACAAACTACCAATTAGCTACGATGGTGAAGATGGGTTGATTTCAATTCTAAGTACAAAATACCTGAATTCGACAGGTATAAGTACAAAAGAATTGTCATTGACTTTTATCTTTCTTCGTGGCCAAGTGGGTTAGTCACTGTCTGTACAAGCTTGCCGACCAGGGTTCGATTCCCGGCCGGAGCCAAGCTCTTGTCTTTGTGTGATTTTGCCTGGGGCTCTGATCCCGATGTCGTTAAGAGAATCCAGACATTAATGTATCAAAAATATATATGGCTTATTTGAATATGAAAAAAACGTAAAAAGGTGCAAAATTTATCATAAATTGAATGCCAAGTAACAAACTACCAATTAGCTACGATGGTGAAGATGGGTTGATTTCAATTCTAAGTACAAAATACCTGAATTCGACAGGTATAAGTACAGAAGAATTGTCATTGACTTTTATCTTTCTTCGTGGCCAAGTGGGTTAGTCACTGTCTGTACAAGCTTGCCGACAAGGGTTCGATTCCCGGTCGGAGCCAAGCTCTTGTCTTTGTGTGATTTCGCCTGGGGCTCTGATCCCGATGTCGTTAAGAGAATCCAGACATTAATGTATCAAAAATATATATGGCTTATTTGAATATGAAAAAACACGTAAAAATGTGCAAATTTTATCATAAATTGAATGCCAAGTGACAAACTACCAATTAGCTACGATGGTGAAGATGGGTTGATTTCAATTCTAAGTACAAAATACCTGAATTCGACAAGTATAAGTACAGAAGAATTGTCATTGACTTTTATCTTTCTTCGTGGCCAAGTGGGTTAGTCATAATCTGTACAAGCTTGCCGACCAGGGTTCGATTCCCGGCCGGAGCCAAGCTCTTGTCTTTATGTGATTTTGCCTGGGGCTCTGATCCCGAGGTCGTTAAGAGAATCCAGACATTAATGTATCAAAAATATATATGGCTTATTTGAATATGAAAAACACGTAAAAATGTGCAAAATTTATCATAAATTGAATGCCAAGTAACAAACTACCAATTAGCTACGATGGTGAAGATGGGTTGATTTCAATTCTAAGTACAAAATACCTGAATTCGACAGGTATAAGTACAGAAGAATTGTCATTGACTTTTATCTTTCTTCATGGTCAAGTGGGTTAGTCACTGTCTGTACAAGCTTGCCGACCAGGGTTCGATTCCCGGCCGGAGCCAAGCTCTTGTCTTTGTGTGATTTCGCCTGGGGCTCTGATCCCGAGGTCGTTAAGAGAATCCAGACATTAATGTATCAAAAATATATATGGCTTATTTGAATATGAAAAACACGTAAACATGTGCAAAATTTATCATAAATTGAATGCCAAGTAACAAACTACCAATTAGCTACGATGGTGAAGATGGGTTGATTTCAATTCTAAGTACAAAATACCTGAATTCGACAGGTATAAGTACAGAAGAATTGTCATTGACTTTTATCTTTCTTCGTGGCCAAGTGGGTTAGTCACTGTCTGTACAAGCTTGCCGACCAGGGTTCGATTCCCGGTCGGAGCCAAGCTCTTGTCTTTGTGTGATTTCGCCTGGGCTCTGATCCCGATGTCGTTAAGAGAATCCAGACATTAATGTATCAAAAATATATATGGCTTATTTGAATATGAAAAACACGTAAAAATGTGCAAAATTTATCATAAATTGAATGCCAAGTGACAAACTACCAATTAGCTACGATGGTGAAGATGGGTTGATTTCAATTCTAAGTACAAAATACCTGAATTCGACAGGTATAAGTACAAAAGAATTGTCATTGACTTTTATCTTTCTTCGTGGCCAAGTGGGTTAGTCACTGTCTGTACAAGCTTGCCGACCAGGGTTCGATTCCCGGCCGGAGCCAAGCTCTTGTCTTTGTGTGATTTCGCCTGGGGCTCTGATCCCGAGGTCGTTAAGAGAATCCAGACATTAATGTATCAAAAATATATATGGCTTAATTGAATATGAAAAACACGTAAAAATGTGCAAAATTTATCATAAATTGAATGCCAAGTAACAAACTACCAATTAGCTACGATGGTGAAGATGGGTTGATTTCAATTCTAAGTACAAAATACCTGAATTCGACAGGTATAAGTACAAAAGAATTGTCATTGACTTTTATCTTTCTTCGTGGCCAAGTGGGTTAGACACTGTCTGTACAAGCTTGCCGACCAGGGTTCGATTCCCGGCCAGAGCCAAGCTCTTGTCTTTGTATGATTTTGCCTGGGGCTCTGATCCCGATGTCGTTAAGAGAATCCAGACATTAATGTATCAAAAATATATATGGCTTATTTGAATATGAAAAACACGTAAAAATGTGCTAAATTTATCATAAATTGAATGCCAAGTAACAAACTACCAATAAGCTACGATGGTGAAGATGGGTTGATTTCAATTCTAAGTACAAAATACCTGAATTCGACAGGTATAAGTACAGAAGAATTGTCATTGACTTTTATCTCTCTTCGTGGCCAAGTGGGTTAGTCACTGTCTGTAAAAGCTTGACGACCAGGGTTCGATTCCCGGCCGGAGCCAAGCTCTTGTCTTTGTATGATTTCGCCTGGGGCTCTGATCCCGAGGTCGTTAAGAGAATCCAGACATTAATGTATCAAAAATATATATGGCTTATTTGAATATGAAAACACGTAAAAATGTGCAAAATTTATCATAAATTGAATGCCAAGTAACAAACTACCAATTACCTAAGATGGTGAAGATGGGTTGATTTCAATTCTAAGTACAAAAATACCTGAATTCGACAGGTATAAGTACAGAAGAATTGTCATTGACTTTTATCTTTCTTCGTGGCCAAGTGGGTTAGTCACTGTCTGTACAAGCTTGCCGACCAGGGTTCGATTCCCGGCCGGAGCCAAGCTCTTGTCTTTGTGTGATTTCTCCTGGGGCTCTGATCCCGAGGTCGTTAAGAAAATCCAGACATTAATGTATCAAAAATATATATGGCTTATTCGAATATGAGAAACACGTAAAAATGTGCAAAATTTATCATAAATTGAATGCCAAGTGACAAACTACCAATTAGCTACGATGGTGAAGATAGGTTGATCACAATTCTAAGTACAAAATACCTGAATTCGACAGGTATAAGTACAGAAGAATTGTCATTGACTTTTATCTTTCTTCGTGGCCAAGTGGGTTAGTCACACTCTGTACAAGCTTGCCGACCATGGTTCGAGTCCCGGCCGGAGCCAAGCTCTTGTCTTTGTGTGATTTTGCCTGGGGCTCTGATCCCGAGGTCGTTAAGAGAATCCAGACATTAATGTATCAAAAATATATATGGCTTATTTGAATATGAAAAACACGTAAAAATGTGCAAAATTTATCATAAATTGAATGCCAAGTAACAAACTACCAATTAGCTACGATGGTGAAGATGGGTTGATTTCAATTCTAAGTACAAAATACCTGAATTCGACAGGTATAAGTACAGAAGAATTGTCATTGACTTTTATCTTTCTTCATGGTCAAGTGGGTTAGTCACTGTCTGTACAAGCTTGCCGACCAGGGTTCGATTCCCGGCCGGAGCCAAGCTCTTGTCTTTGTGTGATTTCGCCTGGGGCTCTGATCCCGAGGGCGTTAAGAGAATCCAGACATTAATGTATCAAAAATATATATGGCTTATTTGAATATGAAAAACACTTAAAAATGTGCAAAATTTATCATAAATTGAATGCCAAGTAACAAACTACCAATTAGCTACGATGGTGAAGATGGGTTGATTTCAATTCTAAGTACAAAATACCTGAATTCGACAGGTATAAGTACAAAAGAATTGTCATTGACTTTTATCTTTCTTCGTGGCCAAGTGGGTTAGTCACTGTCTGTACAAGCTTGCCGACCAGGGTTCGATTCCCGGCCGGAGCCAAGCTCTTGTCTTTGTGTGATTTCGCCTGGGGCTCTGATCCCGATGTCGTTAAGAGAATCCAGACATTAATGTATCAAAAATATATATGGCTTATTTGAATATGAAAAAAACGTAAAAAGGTGCAAAATTTATCATAAATTGAATGCCAAGTAACAAACTACCAATTAGCTACGATGGTGAAGATGGGTTGATTTCAATTCTAAGTACAAAATACCTGAATTCGACAGGTATAAGTACAGAAGAATTGTCATTGACTTTTATCTTTCTTCGTGGCCAAGTGGGTTAGTCACTGTCTGTACAAGTTTGCCGACCAGGGTTCGATTCCCGGTCGGAGCCAAGCTCTTGTCTTTGTGTGATTTCGCCTGGGGCTCTGATCCCGATGTCGTTAAGAGAATCCAGACATTAATGTATCAAAAATATATATGGCTTATTTGAATATGAAAAACACGTAAAAATGTGCAAATTTTATCATAAATTGAATGCCAAGTGACAAACTACCAATTAGCTACGATGGTGAAGATGGGTTGATTTCAATTCTAAGTACAAAATACCTGAATTCGACAAGTATAAGTACAGAAGAATTGTCATTGACTTTTATCTTTCTTCGTGGCCAAGTGGGTTAGTCATAATCTGTACAAGCTTGCCGACCAGGGTTCGATTCCCGGCCGGAGCCAAGCTCTTGTCTTTATGTGATTTTGCCTGGGGCTCTGATCCCGAGGTCGTTAAGAGAATCCAGACATTAATGTATCAAAAATATATATGGCTTATTTGAATATGAAAAACACGTAAAAATGTGCAAAATTTATCATAAATTGAATGCCAAGTAACAAACTACCAATTAGCTACGATGGTGAAGATGGGTTGATTTCAATTCTAAGTACAAAATACCTGAATTCGACAGGTATAAGTACAGAAGAATTGTCATTGACTTTTATCTTTCTTCATGGTCAAGTGGGTTAGTCACTGTCTGTACAAGCTTGCCGACCAGGGTTCGATTCCCGGCCGGAGCCAAGCTCTTGTCTTTGTGTGATTTCGCCTGGGGCTCTGATCCCGAGGTCGTTAAGAGAATCCAGACGTTAATGTATCAAAAATATATATGGCTTATTTGAATATGAAAAACACGTAAAAATGTGCAAAATTTATCATAAATTGAATGCCAAGTAACAAACTACCAATTAGCTACGATGGTGAA
This sequence comes from Palaemon carinicauda, assembly GCF_036898095.1. Classification (NCBI taxonomy): domain Eukaryota; kingdom Metazoa; phylum Arthropoda; class Malacostraca; order Decapoda; family Palaemonidae; genus Palaemon; species Palaemon carinicauda. The sequence goes on along the minus strand of NC_090734.1, from coordinate 108,222,959 downwards.
GATGGGTTGATTTCAATTCTAAGTACAAAATACCTGAATTCGACAGGTATAAGTACAGAAGAATTGTCATTGACTTTTATCTTTCTTCGTGGCCAAGTGGGTTAGTCACTGTCTGTACAAGCTTGCCGACCAGGGTTCGATTCCCGGTCGGAGCCAAGCTCTTGTCTTTGTGTGATTTCGCCTGGGGCTCTGATCCCGATGTCGTTAAGAGAATCCAGACATTAATGTATCAAAAATATATATGGCTTATTTGAATATGAAAAACACGTAAAAATGTGCAAATTTTATCATAAATTGAATGCCAAGTGACAAACTACCAATTAGCTACGATGGTGAAGATGGGTTGATTTCAATTCTAAGTACAAAATACCTGAATTCGACAGGTATAAGTACAAAAGAATTGTCATTGACTTTTATCTTTCTTCGTTGCCAAGTGGGTTAGTCACTGTCTGTACAAGCTTGCCGACCAGGGTTCGATTCCCGGCCGGAGCCAAGCTCTTGTCTTTGTGTGATTTCGCCTGGGGCTCTGATCCCGAGGTCGTTAAGAGAATCCAGACATTAATGTATCAAAAATATATATGGCTTATTTGAATATGAAAAACACGTAAAAATGTGCAAAATTTATCATAAATTGAATGCCAAGTAACAAACTACCAATTAGCTACGATGGTGAAGATGGGTTGATTTCAATTCTAAGTACAAAATACCTGAATTCGACAGGTATAAGTACAAAAGAATTGTCATTGACTTTTATCTTTCTTCGTGGCCAAGTGGGTTAGACACTGTCTGTACAAGCTTGCCGACCAGGGTTCGATTCCCGGCCAGAGCCAAGCTCTTGTCTTTGTATGATTTTGCCTGGGGCTCTGATCCCGAGGTCGTTAAGAAAATCCAGACATTAATGTATCAAAAATATATATGGCTTATTTAAATATGAAAAACACGTAAAAATGTGCAAAATTTATCATAAATTGAATGCCAAGTAACAAACTACCAATTAGCTACGATGGTGAAGATGGGTTGATTTCAATTCTAAGTACAAAATACCTGAATTCGACAGGTATAAGTACAGAAGAATTGTCATTGACTTTTATCTTTCTTCATGGTCAAGTGGGTTAGTCACTGTCTGTACAAGCTTGCCGACCAGGGTTCGATTCCCGGCCGGAGCCAAGGTCTTGTCTTTGTGTGATTTCGCCTGGGGCTCTGATCCCGAGGTCGGTAAGAGAATCCAGATATTAATGTATCAAAAATATATATGGCTTATTTGAATATGAAAAACACGTAAAAATGTGCAAAATTTATCATAAATTGAATGCCAAGTAACAAACTACCAATTAGCTACGATGGTGAAGATGGGTTGATTTCAATTCTAAGTACAAAATACCTGAATTCGACAGATATAAGTAAAAAAGAATTGTCATTGACTTTTATCTTTCTTCGTGGCCAAGTGGGTTAGTCACTGTCTGTACAAGCTTGCCGACCAGGGTTCGATTCCCGGCCGGAGCCAAGCTCTTGTCTTTGTGTGATTTCGCCTGGGGCTCTGATCCCGAGGTCGTTAAGAGAATCCAGACATTAATGTATCAAAAATATATATGGCTTATTTGAATATGAAAAACACGTAAAAATGTGCAAAATTTATCATAAATTGAATGCCAAGTAACAAACTACCAATTAGCTACGATGGTGAAGATGGGTTGATTTCAATTCTAAGTACAAAATACCTGAATTCGACAGGTATAAGTACAAAAGAATTGTCATTGACTTTTATCTTTCTTCGTGGCCAAGTGGGTTAGTCACTGTCTGTACAAGCTTGCCGACTAGGGTTCGATTCCTGGCCGGAGCCAAGCTCTTGTCTTTGTGTGATTTCACCTGGGGCTCTGATCCTGATGTCGTTAAGAGAATCCAGACATTAATGTATCAAAAATATATATGGCTTATTTGAATATGAAAAAAACGTAAAAATGTGCAAAATTTATCATAAATTGAATGCCAAGTAACAAACTACCAATTAGCTACGATAGTGAAGATGGGTTGATTTCAATTCTAAGTACAAAATACCTGAATTCGACAGGTATAAGTACAGAAGAATTGTCATTGACTTTTATCTTTCTTCGTGGCCAAGTGGGTTAGTCACTGTCTGTACAAGCTTGCCGACCAGGGTTCGATTCCCGGCCGGAGCCAAGCTCTTGTCTTTGTGTGATTTTGCCTGGGGCTCTGATCCCGAGGTCGTTAAGAGAATCCAGACATTAATGTATCAAAAATATATATGACTTATTTGAATATGAAAAACACGTAAAAATGTGCAAAATTTATCATAAATTGAATGCCAAGTGACAAACTACCAATTAGCTACGATGGTGAAGATGGGTTGATTTCAATTCTAAGTACAAAATACCTGAATTCGACAGGTATAAGTACAGAAGAATTGTCATTGACTTTTATCTTTCTTCGTGGCCAAGTGGGTTAGTCACTGTCTGTACAAGTTTGCCGACCAGGGTTCGATTCCCGGTCGGAGCCAAGCTCTTGTCTTTGTGTGATTTCGCCTGGGGCTCTGATCCCGATGTCGTTAAGAGAATCCAGACATTAATGTATCAAAAATATATATGGCTTATTTGAATATGAAAAACACGTAAAAATGTGCAAATTTTATCATAAATTGAATGCCAAGTGACAAACTACCAATTAGCTACGATGGTGAAGATGGGTTGATTTCAATTCTAAGTACAAAATACCTGAATTCGACAAGTATAAGTACAGAAGAATTGTCATTGACTTTTATCTTTCTTCGTGGCCAAGTGGGTTAGTCATAATCTGTACAAGCTTGCCGACCAGGGTTCGATTCCCGGCCGGAGCCAAGCTCTTGTCTTTATGTGATTTTGCCTGGGGCTCTGATCCCGAGGTCGTTAAGAGAATCCAGACATTAATGTATCAAAAATATATATGGCTTATTTGAATATGAAAAACACGTAAAAATGTGCAAAATTTATCATAAATTGAATGCCAAGTAACAAACTACCAATTAGCTACGATGGTGAAGATGGGTTGATTTCAATTCTAAGTACAAAATACCTGAATTCGACAGGTATAAGTACAGAAGAATTGTCATTGACTTTTATCTTTCTTCATGGTCAAGTGGGTTAGTCACTGTCTGTACAAGCTTGCCGACCAGGGTTCGATTCCCGGCCGGAGCCAAGCTCTTGTCTTTGTGTGATTTCGCCTGGGGCTCTGATCCCGAGGTCGTTAAGAGAATCCAGACATTAATGTATCAAAAATATATATGGCTTATTTGAATATGAAAAACACGTAAAAATGTGCAAAATTTATCATAAATTGAATGCCAAGTAACAAACTACCAATTAGCTACGATGGTGAAGATGGGTTGATTTCAATTCTAAGTACAAAATACCTGAATTCGACAGGTATAAGTACAGAAGAATTGTCATTGACTTTTATCTTTCTTCGTGGCCAAGTGGGTTAGTCACTGTCTGTACAAGCTTGCCGACCAGGGTTCGATTCCCGGTCGGAGCCAAGCTCTTGTCTTTGTGTGATTTCGCCTGGGGCTCTGATCCCGATGTCGTTAAGAGAATCCAGACATTAATGTATCAAAAATATATATGGCTTATTTGAATATGAAAAACACGTAAAAATGTGCAAATTTTATCATAAATTGAATGCCAAGTGACAAACTACCAATTAGCTACGATGGTGAAGATGGGTTGATTTCAATTCTAAGTACAAAATACCTGAATTCGACAGGTATAAGTACAAAAGAATTGTCATTGACTTTTATCTTTCTTCGTTGCCAAGTGGGTTAGTCACTGTCTGTACAAGCTTGCCGACCAGGGTTCGATTCCCGGCCGGAGCCAAGCTCTTGTCTTTGTGTGATTTCGCCTGGGGCTCTGATCCCGAGGTCGTTAAGAGAATCCAGACATTAATGTATCAAAAATATATATGGCTTATTTGAATATGAAAAACACGTAAAAATGTGCAAAATTTATCATAAATTGAATGCCAAGTAACAAACTACCAATTAGCTACGATGGTGAAGATGGGTTGATTTCAATTCTAAGTACAAAATACCTGAATTCGACAGGTATAAGTACAAAAGAATTGTCATTGACTTTTATCTTTCTTCGTGGCCAAGTGGGTTAGACACTGTCTGTACAAGCTTGCCGACCAGGGTTCGATTCCCGGCCAGAGCCAAGCTCTTGTCTTTGTATGATTTTGCCTGGGGCTCTGATCCCGAGGTCGTTAAGAAAATCCAGACATTAATGTATCAAAAATATATATGGCTTATTTAAATATGAAAAACACGTAAAAATGTGCAAAATTTATCATAAATTGAATGCCAAGTAACAAACTACCAATTAGCTACGATGGTGAAGATGGGTTGATTTCAATTCTAAGTACAAAATACCTGAATTCGACAGGTATAAGTACAGAAGAATTGTCATTGACTTTTATCTTTCTTCATGGTCAAGTGGGTTAGTCACTGTCTGTACAAGCTTGCCGACCAGGGTTCGATTCCCGGCCGGAGCCAAGGTCTTGTCTTTGTGTGATTTCGCCTGGGGCTCTGATCCCGAGGTCGGTAAGAGAATCCAGATATTAATGTATCAAAAATATATATGGCTTATTTGAATATGAAAAACACGTAAAAATGTGCAAAATTTATCATAAATTGAATGCCAAGTAACAAACTACCAATTAGCTACGATGGTGAAGATGGGTTGATTTCAATTCTAAGTACAAAATACCTGAATTCGACAGATATAAGTAAAAAAGAATTGTCATTGACTTTTATCTTTCTTCGTGGCCAAGTGGGTTAGTCACTGTCTGTACAAGCTTGCCGACCAGGGTTCGATTCCCGGCCGGAGCCAAGCTCTTGTCTTTGTGTGATTTCGCCTGGGGCTCTGATCCCGAGGTCGTTAAGAGAATCCAGACATTAATGTATCAAAAATATATATGGCTTATTTGAATATGAAAAACACGTAAAAATGTGCAAAATTTATCATAAATTGAATGCCAAGTAACAAACTACCAATTAGCTACGATGGTGAAGATGGGTTGATTTCAATTCTAAGTACAAAATACCTGAATTCGACAGGTATAAGTACAAAAGAATTGTCATTGACTTTTATCTTTCTTCGTGGCCAAGTGGGTTAGTCACTGTCTGTACAAGCTTGCCGACTAGGGTTCGATTCCTGGCCGGAGCCAAGCTCTTGTCTTTGTGTGATTTCACCTGGGGCTCTGATCCTGATGTCGTTAAGAGAATCCAGACATTAATGTATCAAAAATATATATGGCTTATTTGAATATGAAAAAAACGTAAAAATGTGCAAAATTTATCATAAATTGAATGCCAAGTAACAAACTACCAATTAGCTACGATAGTGAAGATGGGTTGATTTCAATTCTAAGTACAAAATACCTGAATTCGACAGGTATAAGTACAGAAGAATTGTCATTGACTTTTATCTTTCTTCGTGGCCAAGTGGGTTAGTCACTGTCTGTACAAGCTTGCCGACCAGGGTTCGATTCCCGGCCGGAGCCAAGCTCTTGTCTTTGTGTGATTTTGCCTGGGGCTCTGATCCCGAGGTCGTTAAGAGAATCCAGACATTAATGTATCAAAAATATATATGACTTATTTGAATATGAAAAACACGTAAAAATGTGCAAAATTTATCATAAATTGAATGCCAAGTGACAAACTACCAATTAGCTACGATGGTGAAGATGGGTTGATTTCAATTCTAAGTACAAAATACCTGAATTCAACAGGTATAAGTACAGAAGAATTGTCATTGACTTTTATATTTCTTCGTGGCCAAGTGGGTTAGTCACAATCTGTACAAGCTTGCCGACCAGGGTTCGATTCCCGGCCGGAACCAAGCTCTTGTCTTTGTGTGATTTAGCCTGGGGCTCTGATCCCGAGGTCGTTAAGAGAATCCAGACATTAATGTATCAAAAATATATATGGCTTATTTGAATATGAAAAACACATAAAAATGTGCAAAATTTATCATAAATTGAATGCCAAGTAGCAAACTACCAATTAGCTACGATGGTGAAGATGGGTTGATTTCAATTCTAAGTACAAAATACCTGAATTCGACAGGTATAAGTAAAAAAGAATTGTCATTGACTTTTATCTTTCTTCGTGGCCAAGTGGGTTAGTCACTGTCTCTACAAGCTTGCCGACCAGGGTTCGATTCCTGGCCGGAGCCAAGCTCTTGTCTTTGTGTGATTTCGCCTGGGGCTCTGATCCCGAGGTCGTTAAGAGAATCCAGATATTAATGTATCAAAAATATATATGGCTTATTTGAATAAGAAAAACACGTAAAAATGTGCAAAATTTATCATAAATTGAATGCCAAGTAACAAACTACCAATTAGCTACGATGGTGAAGATGGGTTGATTTCAATTCTAAGTACAAAATACCTGAATTCGACAGGTATAAGTACAGAAGAATTGTCATTGACTTTTATCTTTCTTCGTGGCCAAGTGGGTTAGTCACTGTCTGTACAAGCTTGCCGACCAGTGTTCGATTCCCGGCCGGAGCCAAGCTCTTGTCTTTGTGTGATTTCGCCTGGGGCTCTGATCCCGAGGTCGTTAAGAGAATCCAGTCATTAATGTATCAAAAATATATATGGCTTATTTGAATATGAAAAACACGTAAAAATGTGCAAAATTTATCATAAATTGAATGCCAAGTAACAGACTACCAATTAGCTACGATGGTGAAGATGGGTTGATTTCAATTCTAAGTACAAAATACCTGAATTCGACAGGTATAAGTACAGAAGAATTGTCATTGACTTTTATCTTTCTTCGTGGCCAAGTGGGTTAGTCACTGTCTGTACAAGCTTGCCGACCAGGGTTCGATTCCTGGCCGGAGCCAAGCTCTTGTGTTTGTGTGATTTCGCCTGGGGCTCTCATCCCGAGGTCGTTAAGAGAATCCAGACATTAATGTATCAAAAATATATATGGCTTATTTGAATATATATATATATATATATATATATATATACATATATATATATATATATATATATATATATATATATATATATATATATATATATATATATATATATATATATATATAAATATATATATATATATATATATATATATATATATATATATATATATATATATATATATATATATATATATATATATATACATATTTATATATATATAAAAAATATATATATATATATATATATATATATATATATATATATATATATATATATATATATATGTATGTATATATATATATATATATATATATATATATATATATATATATATATATATATATATATAGGTATGTATATATATATATATATATATATATATATATATATATATATATATATATATATATATATATATATACAGCATATATTCACTTATAACCACTCTAATGCCAATGGACGTTTATCATCCTTCGAAACATCTACCAGAACCCTCCAGAGCCAAAGTAAGTCCCTATGCTTGATGCACCACTCCAAGTTGTTCCAAGTAGGTTCGAATATTATCGGACCATCTCATGTACGGTCTGCCGTAAGATCTTTCCCCCGCTGGTCTGCCAGATTCCAGTGCTCTAATCATTTTATTGTACCCTAATCATGCAGCTTGACCTGCACACCTAGGTATTTGTGATCTCATATAATTTGTTAAAAGTGGCTGCCTAGACACTTCTGTCAGCTCCATAATGTGCCCCTTCCTCCATTCGCCATTCGGTTCATCTCAGACCGGTCATTATATATACCTCAATATGCTGTTCTCAAAAAACCAGGTAGCATTTTTTCCAATTTCATTGTTAGCATCCCAGTTTTCTCAGCCGTATGTGACTATAGGACTTATGAAGGTCTTTTAGTCCTGAATTTTCGTACTTCTAGTTACTTGTCTCTACCTGAGTAGTTCGTTGATGGCCTATCATTTCGGGGATAATTCAATTCTGATTTCTATTTTTGGTTTTACCTCATGGTCTGTGATTATTGTTGTGCTCATATATTTTAACTGATTCACCTCCTCCAGTATTAACCTTCCAAGGTCAGCATAGTTCACCTCGTATCGTCCACTTGAAATTTTCATTACTTTTGTCTTAATTTCGTTTATTTCCAAAGAACTTTTCCGCCGTTTCTAAAGTTATTTAATTGAATATCGCTCGCTGTAAAATTCTCAACTAGAAGATCTATATCATCTGCAAATGCCATCATAACACATGTTACAAACCCATTTGTCATTCTAGCCTCATTTCCCTCTTATGATGTCTGTCTCGTCAACCATTTCAATTCTGTCTCGTCAACTATTTCAACGCAAAGTTGAAAAGGAGACATGATAATGGACATCATTGCTTTAGTCCATTCTTTATGTTGAAATGCCAGTGAACTCACATGCCATCGCCATATGCTTTAATAACACTTCTGAATTAGCTGAGCTAGCTTTTATGGAATGCTGATTATTCTTAATAACTATGCTCCACATAGATGGCCTTGGGATGCTGTCATATGCCTGTCTGAAATCCAAAACACGTGCCAGTGATAATTTTTTGTTCCAAGTATTTTTCGCTCAACTAAAAAATCTTGGATATGATGACAAATATGAGCTTACCTGGAGTGAAACCTTGATACTAATCATATAAAATGTTGCGATAATGTTGTAGCAACATCCCATATAAAAGTTTGGCTATTATTTTGTAACCCAGAATGAGAATGCATAAGCTTCTGTAGTTACTGCATTTTGTTCTATAGCCTTTTCATATAGTGATAGAAATATACCTTCTTATCATTTTTCAGACATGCTTTCAAAATTAGGGATTCTCTTGGTCACTCAACATAGCTCTGTTTATAATCTTTGTATAGTATAACGTATTTAACAAGTTCTGCACTGATGTTGTCATGAATACTTATATACAAACATATTTATATACATATTTACACACACACAGACACACACACACACACACACATATATATATATATATATATATATATATATATATATATATATATATATATATACATATATATATATATATATATATATATATATATATATATATATATATATATATATATATATATATATATATATATATGTATATATACATATATATATATATATATATATATATATATATATATATATATATATATATATATATATATGTATATATACATATATATATGTATATATACATATATATATATATATATATATATATATATATATATATATATATATATATATATATATATATATATATACACACATATATATATATATATATATATATATATATATATATATATATATATGTATATATACATATATATATATATATATATATATATATATATATATATATATGTACATACATATATATATATATATATATATATATATATATATATATATATATATATATCTATCTATCTATCTATCTATCTATCTATCTATCTATCTATCTATCTATCTATATATATATATATATATATATATATATATATATATATATATATATATATATATATATATATATATATATATATATATACAGTATATCTATATATATATATGTATATACAGTATATATATATATATATATATATATATATATATATATATATATATCTATATATATACGTATATGTATATACAACAAATATATATACATATATATATATATATATATATATATATATATATATATATATATATATATATATATATATATATATACAATATTTTCGTAAAAATGCCAGAATAAACCGATGGTAAAAGCATTAGACAAAAACTTAGTGGAATAACATTCGATACACAATTAAACAAAAAAAATAAAAAAAAACATGGATATCAAAACGAGGATTATCTAACGAAAAATCAAAATAATGATTAAAAGATAAAAACTTTAAAGATTCAACGGAAACGCCAGGTGATGGTACAAAAAGCTAAATTTACTTGAAAGGAGATATGTTGGAAAGGTAAATGCCGGAGGAGAGATTAAGAAAAAGGGAAATTTTCTAGAAAGGAGATTAACAGAAAATATGTATCTTGGAATAAAAAATTAACAGGTATTGAATGCTGGTATTAAAAACGATAGACTGACTCAATAGGATTTATGGCACTTGGAAAAAGAAAACAGTTACATAATGAGCCTCGTAGGATTAGAAACGAAGAATTACGCAATAAGACTGAAGGCACTAATGTGAAATATTAAAGAAAAAAAATCTTCTTGGTACTAGAAACAAAGGAGTGACACAATAAGATTGATGGCACTAAAATGAAAGAGTGAAAAAAAATAAGCTTCATGACAGTAGAAAATGAAAGTGATTCATTAAACTTTGTGTCATTAAGAAAGAAAAAAGTGACAACATGACCTCCGTGGCATTAGGAACAAAGGACTGATATAGAAACTTTGTGGCATTAGGCACGAAAGATTGACACAATAAGCTTCGTGGCAAAAAACTTTTGGCAGAAGAGATGACAGAGTGATACAATAAGATTTATGTGATTAGAAAGCGACAAAAAGCTCCTTTGCATTAGAAGTGAAAAAAATAACAATAAGTATCGTGGCACTAGGTACGAAAGATCGGCACAATAAGCTTCCTGGTATTAGAAACGAAGGATTAAAACAATAAGCTTTATGGCATTAGAAATGACTGAGTGACACCATAAGCTTGGTGGTATGTGAAATGAGAGAGTGACACAATAAGTTCCGTGGCATTAAAAACGCAAGATTAATAAAATAAACTTCATGACAAAAATAACTAAAGATAAACACAAGATGTTTCATGTCATTAGGAAAGCAACTGTGGTACAAGAAACTTCTTGGTACTAGAAAAAAAGTGATAACGTAGTGTTCGGGGTATTAGAAATGAAAGAATAACATAATAAGTTTAGTAGTTTTATAAATGAAATAGAGACACCAAAAGCTTCGTGGAACTAGAAAGGAAAGCTTTACACAATAAGTTTCATGACATTATAATTGGAATATTGACACATTAGGCTTCTTGTAATTAGAATTAAAAGACAGAAAACAGAAGCTTCATGATATTGGGAAAAAAAAGAGACCATAAGCTTCATGGCACTATAAAAAAAGGAGTGAAATAAAAAGTTTCATGGCATCAGAAAAGAGGTAGGGACATAAGCTTCATTGCACCAGAAAGGAAAGCATGAAACAAAAGGCTTCATGGTATTAGAACCGAAAGGGTAATACCAAAGGCTTCGTTTCATTATAAATGAAAGATTGACCAAATGAGCTTTGTGGTATTAGAAACAAAAGAGAGTCACAATATGCATCATAGCATTTGATGATTAACACAATACCCTTCTTGGCATTAGAAAAAAAGTGGGACACAAGAAGCTTGTTGGCCTTTGATATGAGAGAGTGACACCATAAGCATCGTGGTACTAGAAACCAAAGAGTGACACATTAGGCTTCGTGGTACTAGAACTGGAAATTTAACACTATAAGATTCGTGTTATTAAATACCAAAACCTAACAAAATAAACTTTGTAGTATTAAGAACAAAACAGTGACACAATAATCTTGGTAGCATTATATACAAAAGATTGATAAAATAAGCTTCATGGCACCAGTGATACAATAAACTTTCAGGCATAAAAAACGAAGGAGTAACATAATAAGTGTGGTGGAATTAAAAACAAAAGAATAATACAATGAGCTTTTGGCATTAGAAATCAAAGATGACACACTCAACGAAAGAGTGAAAAACTAAGGTTTGTGTCATTAGAAATAAAAGAGTAACTTTCGTGGCATTGGAAAGATATGAGTGGTGCAATAAGCTTACTGACACAATTGATACATTAAGTTTTGTAAAATAAACAAAAAAAAGAGTGATACAATAAGCTACGTGGCATTTGAAACGAGAGAGGTATAAAATAAGCAGTGCCTTAGTTATATAGGCACTGCGTACCACAAGGGACTGGCTATCCATTGATGAATTGCCGGCATCAGATAAAAATGTTTGAAACAATAAGCTTCGTGGCACTAGTGATAAAATAAGCTTCGGGGCATCAGTGATGAAAAAGTAACACATTAAGCTTTGTGGAATAAGAAATATAAGAGTAATTCAATAAGCTTTGTAGCATTAAACATGAAATTGGGATGCATAAAGTTTTGTGGCATCAGAAACGAAACAGTGACACAATAACCTATTTGTCATTAGAAACGAAAGAGTAATACAATAAGCTTCAGGGCGCTAGACTCAAAAGAGTACCAGAACAACCTTTATGTTACCAAAAATTTAAAGTGTGACACTATAATCTTGGTGCCATTAGACGCAAGACTTTGATAGAATAAGCTTCGTGGCCATTGTGATACAATAAGCTTCATGGAAGCAGATACGAAAGAGTGATAAAATAAGACTCAATGCATAAGAAACGAAAAAGTGACACAATGAGTTTCGTTGCATAAGAACCGAAAACTTGACACAATATGTTTCATTGCATAAGAAGCGAAAGCATGATAAAATAAGTTTCGTTGCATAAGAAACGAAAGAGTGACACAATCAATTTTGTCGCATAAGAAACGAAAAAGTGACACAATAAGTTTCGTTGCATAAAAAGTTAAAGAGTGACACAATAAGTTTTGTTGCATAAGAAAGGAAAAAGTGATAAAATAAGTTTCGTTGCATAAGAAACGACATAGTGACAGAATAAATTTTGTGATACCAGTGACACAATAAACTGCAAAGCAGTAGAAATAAAAGATTGACATAATAAGGTTATGAAAACAAAATTTTGGTACCCTAAATACTCTGGAATTCAAATATATGTACTGGAAACATGACATAAAATATTTGTTGTTACTAAATATTTCCTGGAAACCGAATGAAAGATGGAACTGAAAAATTTTAATGGTACTAATACACTTTCTGTAAATGAGAAAAGTTCCTAAAAAATGTTATTGGGTAAGCATAGTTTGGACATTTATTGGGTGGAAATGAAACAAAGGACAAGTCTATACTTATATAATCATCATCATCATCTACGCTTTTTGACGCAAAGGGCAGGGCCATATATCTCAGAAATTAATGGTTGTCAATGGTTATTCGAGTTTAAGCAGATAAGGAACCCAATACAGTAATGAGAGCTTAGGGTGTGGAGTAAATGCCCCTCTAAATCTCGACGAAGTCAGAGACAGCAGGATGACAGCTTGGCTTTAAGACGATAGACAAGATGTCTCTTCGGCTTCTACTCCAGTCACTTGCCTTAGTTAGAGAGGCACTGCGCATCACAAGGGACTGGCTATCCTTTGATGAATTTAGGCAATGAATCGTACCTATTCAGATAAGTCTATTCATACATGAAAACATACATATATACATATAAACAAAACAAAGTTCTATGCTAAGGGAATATAATTTCATAAATCACTTGCTAGTATAAACTATGATATTTAGTCCAAACTCTCTCTCTCTCTCTCTCTCTCTCTCTCTCTCTCTCTCTCTCTCTCTCTCTCTCTCTCTCTCTCTCTCCACATGTATATATATATATATATATATATATATATATATATATATATATATATATATATATATATATATATATATATATATATATATATATATACCATATACACCTGACGATACGAGGCACAGCTGCAATAGATTCTAACCTTGTCTATTGTTTAAATAAATCGTTAGTAGAGCGTGGGAGGACAACCATTTACTGGAGTGAACGCGGTCTATGCAAAAATTTCAGATCAGTTTTCAATAATCCTTTTCCCGGCCAAAAAAGGGGACACGAAATGGGTATTTATGAGAACACATTTTTGGTTATTACTGCAGCCATTAGTATTGCTGCCGGTATTTGTGATGAAAACAGTAATCAGTTTGATAGTCATATGTACGATTTAGTAAATACACTATTCATTCAACAGGTTTTATAATAAATTGCTAAAATTATAGGTTGAAAACTAAAATACATCCACGATGTGATTTAAGTAAATTAGATATGTTTTTGTTTTGCACACACACAGACACACACACACACACTCACACACACACACACACACACACACATATATATATATATATATATATATATATATATATATATATATATATATATATATGTATATATATAAAAATATATATATATATATATATATATATATATATATATATATATATATATATACATACATATATATATATATATAATGTAAATGTTTAAATATATATATATATATATATATATATATATATATATATATATATATAATGTAAATGTTTACGTATATATATATATATATATATATATATATATATATATATATATATATTCATATATATAAATACACACACACACACACACACACACATATATATATATATATATATATATATATATATATATTTATATATATATATATATATATATATATATATATCTTTATATATATATGCATATATATATATATGCATATATATACATACATACATATATATATATATATATATATATATATATATATATATATATATATATATATGTATGTATATATATATATATATATACACACATATATATATATATATATATATATATATATATATATATATATTATATATATATACAGTATGTCATTTTTAGGGGGAGCCATATACCACCCGCGTGTCACACGATGATACATAGTAACGACATTTCTCTTTTTTGTATATATTATTCTTTGTATATTACCTCTCCCCTACCACTGACAGCAACTTGCATGAACCTGTCTGCCCATTTCTCGTTGTTAACTTTTAATAGAAGCAGTTGACAGTTGGACAAGAAATAGCATGTTGTATTATATGACCTTCTTGCGGGGACCTAGTATGTATATATACTCGATGTGTCTGCAATAAAATACTCAGTTGCTTTCATCTCGCTTTTGAGTCAAAACCTACTGATGGCTC
>NC_090734.1:108204135-108207522 GCF_036898095.1 Palaemon carinicauda | reverse complement strand
GCATTTTTCATTTTGAATTATACTTTATATTGTTTTGTTATTTCCATATCTTTATGATTACAATTTTTTTTCCAATAAAAACAGCGTCAAATCAAAGAAAATCCTTTTTATTTATATATTTATTGATTACCAGGTGCTTTCAAACCATTACTCGCCAGATAGACTAGTCAATCAATTAATAAGCTTATTTCTGATCCAAAAATTTCGATTACCAATATCTGTCTTGTTTCCCAATTGGTGTATTTATTCCTTCAAACATAATTTTAATTGGCAGCCTAATATGATAACAGTTAATGAATTCCATAACGAAGGATGATTCAGATGCCTCGTTAACCAAGAGGAGTTAAAACCTAGTGATGATATGAGTGTTTGGTGAAACATCACTGAAGTAGAGCAGTATCAACTTAGCTGATGTACTGTGCAGTATTGTTTGATTATATTATACACTGTATATTTGTTTGATATATTACAATTCTCTTTTATTTTGAAAATTAAGTTTTGTATCAAGTATTGCCAATCATTGAAATACGAAATGGAAGAAAGTTATAAGAAAATATATATAAAATAAACTATTTTTATGATAAACGTGATTTTACTGTGATGATAACTGAATTATGAATTAAGAAGGTGGAATTGGAAAGAAGGAGAACAAAGATATCAAACAAACCGAATTGATTGGTTTTCAAAGCATTTTTATCCTTTCGGTTGCATTTGAGGGTTCAAGGAGATTTTCAACCATTTCCAATTGAATTTGGAAATATATTTTCATCCCACTTCACTTTCTGTCGAATTTGGAATCAAATCTTATCAGCCTTCACTTTTCAGTGATATTTCTATTAAATGAAATAATTCCTTGAATGTCTGTGAATTTCGTTTGATTAATATATCCCTTTCATGTATTGTATACATATATGTAACAAATGAAGTTAATATATCAAAAAGTTTGTAATACAATAAACATAGTTTCTTTTTGATTTTGGTATAATGCAAATCAAATAAAAACCTTTACATAAAGGAGGATTTGTCATCCTGCATAAATTACAAATAAAGTACTATTATTCATTGCAATTCGTTTATCTATCATTTGCTAAATCCCATTTAAAGAGATTGAAACTAACATGAAGCTGTCAAAATGGAGCCAACAATTTCTCTTTCCACTTGGGAAATATTTATCCTGTTTCATCGAATAGAATTTTCTTGGCTGAATGAATTCCTCAAATATTCATCGGGATAACGTAATAATACCCTAAGCCGATGCAGTTGAGAATGGAATAATCTTAGCTTTCAATTGAATGATTGAAATGGCTAAAATGGAAAACCTATTATAACAGTAATTATAAAGACCGAGTGACTGAGGTAACTAAATATACGAAATGCTCACTTCCGGAATAGCTGGATTTTTAAAGACAACACTTTTCTAAAAAATAAAAAAAAATAATCTTGATACAATGAGAATTGAAAGGACCAATTCTTCTCTCTGGTTAGGGTTCTTTTCCCGTTTGCCTACACATACACCGAATAGTCTGGCCTATTCCTTACAGATTTTCCACTGTCCTCATGCACCTGAAAACAGTGAGATTGCCAATCAATTCTTTTTTTTTATTAAGTGGTTAACTTCTGCACTGTAAGTGTTCAGTGGCCACTTTTCTCTTGGTCAGGGTAGAAAAGACTCTTCAGCTATGGTAAGCAGCGCTTCTAGGAGGACTCTCCAAATTCAAACCACTGTTCTCTAATCTTGGGTAGCGCCATAGCCTATGTACCAGGGTCTTCCACTGTCTTGGGTTAGATTTCTCTTACTTGAGGGTACACTCGGGCACACTATTGTATCTTATTTCTCTTCCTCTTGTTTTGTTAAAGTTTTTTTTTTAAGTTTATATGGACAATATTTATTTCAACATCAGTGTTCTTAATATATTTTATTTTTCATTTTTGCTGTCCTGACTGGGTTATTTTCCCTGTTGGAGCCCTTGGGCTTATAGCATCCTGCTTTTCCAACTAGGGTTGTAGCTTAGCAAGTAATAATAATAATAATAATAATAATAATAATAATAATAATAATAATAATAATAATAATATCCATGGGCAACTGGAACTCCCCCTAATTGGTTTGTATTTCTGTACCGGCTAAATGAATTCTGCAAATTATTTATGACCAAATGCTTAGTCGAAATTATTGATATATATTAGCATAAATTAATCCTTTTGTATATATAGTATCTGTGGCGGAATGGAATGGCACATCGTCCTTGAGGACTAGCACTTAAGGGCCTATAGAAAGACGGTCACTTTTTACCCCGCTATCAAAAGCTTAACCTTAAAGACTTCAGCGTATTTATCGCCTTATGTCTTCTAACGTGCACACCATTGGTCTCCTCAATTCGATGGATCAGTAAGAAGAGGGAATCGAAGGACCAATATTTGAAAAACCTCAGATATAACGGTGGTGGTGGTGGGGGTGGGAAAGGGGTGGGGGGTTTAACATGAAGAGCTATCAGCTTTCTTAGGGTAGAGATATGCACTCGAGTATTAGTTTGCTTGATTTTATTATTCGTGGATATAATACTTTCACAAGAACAATTAAAGTTACAGGAATGGATATCTTATCAGCTCGATACCTTTTAGCACAAAGAAATGTTACCTAATTAGGTAAATATCGGCTACTTCATTGCCACTTAGCACTAAAAATTTAACTTGTCTTTCTAGTAGTATTTACTCTGGACGTGGCGGTTCTTGTTGGTAAGCTGTTGTTGTTCTCTACTTGAAAGTAAAAACGGTAATGCTTAGCTGACTGCAGTTTTTCTCGGCTTGGTGGTTTAAACGTTTATGCTCTCACATCCACGGGTCAAGTCAGTCATTGGGCAGGAATTGGGGGAGGGAGGAATTTTCGGTGGGGTAAAGTTGTGAGGCTAGCCTAAGAATGCAATGATTGGCCAATGTGGCAAGGAAGGGCGGTCGTAATATTTCAAACTATAGGTTTGAGAATTTTGCCCAGAGGAGTGTAACTGTCCCAGGAAGGAAAAGCTTTGAATTAGGCCTTTGCTTGAGGGAGCTGGAAGGATTATACTAATCTCAGATGGTCGAATGACAGGTAAAATATAAAGGATAATCAGTGACCGAGACTGGATCTCAAAAAGAGGATAAGGGATTTTGGGTTTTAGCATTAGTAGGTGGCCTCATATGCCGGTGGCTAATCTCAGATAGGTAAAAAAAAAAATTCAAAAGATAACTGCATTTAAGAATTTAGTTTCAAAGCAGGGTCAACGATTTTGATTAAAATAAAAAACTGGTGGTGGGTGTTGTAATACGAGTGACTAACCAACATGTTTCCCTCGGAAGATCTAACAATCTAAGCGGCTTTCAAAGGACAGCTTTTCTTTAATGTCTTTC